>NC_139710.1:50298613-50331113 GCF_964188405.1 Protomyctophum parallelum | reverse complement strand
CATTGGTGGACCGCCAACACTTAACATTGGTGGACTGCCAACACTTAACATGGGTGGACCGCGAACACTTAACATTGGTGGACCGCCAACACTTCCGAGTTTTTCAGGTGGGCCCTGATCCAGAAAGGTCTGGGAACAGATACCATATACATTGAGCTTAAGTATAACGCTATATGATCGTTACTGTACGGTACATCATTACCCAGAACACCCTGCGCTGTGTGGGCGTGTCTCTTGGCACAAGGACACACGGCCGGTTGGCTGACGGACACAACTTTTGGACGCAGCGCTAATTGGACTTGTGTGCCAAGTCCCCGAAAACGGTGGGCCGTAAGTCGTGTCATTGTTAATTTGATTGATTACACAAGTTTATAATGTTAAAAAATGAAGGTGAAACGATCCAGTGTTTCATCCTTGCACTGCGGCATATTGTTTTATAATTTATGTTCTCCAACAGATTGCCCTTGAGGTTCATGATAATAAAGCTAACATTCAGGTGCATTAATGTGTGATTAGATGGGTGTGTGATGTGCTTGCAAGATGACACATGATTTTGCCAAACAGGGCTTTGCAAGGAATTACTTCGGTTATAATCACGGAGATGTTAGTTGAAAATGATGTGGTTTTCCTGTCTGATCATTTTACCTGATGATCTTATCTTTGTCTGAATTAGTGTGATAGAATTTCGCCGCCCTTCGGGTGGCTCATCCTACAGTTACGTTGCAGCGCAATATGGGAAGAAGGAAATTGCGGGAGTTGACAGACTCCACTTCATGTTTCAGCTATGTTTTTAAACCCAGTATTGTGCCCTGCACATGTAGTAACGGATGGGTTATTAATTATTATTATTATGTGTTGTTGCGAAATCATCCCGGTCGCGTGTGTCACTGTGAAGGCCGTAGACTACAATGCACTACAATTCCATGAAGTGAACGGAGTTGGCGTAACTCAGCAAAGTGGTGACGATTTTGACGTCACAGCAAACAGGCTGGTGGTCTTCATGCTCAAGAATGTGTTCTTTCTTAGAAATGGGTATTGTACTGTAAATATGACAGTTGCATGGATGCAAAGTAGTGCGTGATGTCTGGACAGGCATGCTGTTGGTGTTGTGCATGGTGAGATGTGTGGTTTCACTGGTTTGGTAGGAGAAGGCGGACAAAGGATGGGGTGTTGCGCTGGCTATTAGTGTGGCAGGATTAAGTAAAGTCCACCCATAGTAGTATGTATGTAATGGTACAAAGACTTGATCCTCACACAGAGGCATATGTTCAAGGAGAGTCTGTCAAAAAATAACAGATTCTCAAGCTAACAATGCGCTGCATGTAAATCTATTCCGTTCGCCTCATGCGATGAAATAGAATCTATACTTTACACCAAAGCTTGTGCTCTTCGGCGCTTGCATATACAGGTCCATCCCATCAGTAATTCGAATATTTTGTAAAAGTTCATTTTCTTCCGTAATATAATATAATTCAAAAAGTGAAACTTTCATATATTCTCAATTCATTGTGCATAAAGTGAATATATGAAAGTTTCACTTTTTGAATTATATTACGGAAGAAAATATTTTAATTAAATGGGATGGACGTGTGTGTGTGTGTGTGTGTGTGTGTATATATATATATATATATATATATATATATATGCTCTGAAAGAATATTTTCTTACATTTTCATGATTTTTGCTCTGGCTTGACTACAGACAGTGCTTGTGTTCAGACATGTTTGACCACAGTGTGGTACTTACTGTGTTCAGACATGTTTGACCACAGTGTGGTACTTACTGTGTTCAGACATGTTTGACCACAGTGTGGTACTTACTGTGTTCAGACATGTTTGACCACAGTGTGGTACTTACTGTGTTCAGACATGTTTGACCACAGTGTGGTACTTACTGTGTTCAGACATGTTTGACCACAGTGTGGTACTTACTGTGTCAGACATGTTTGACCACAGTGTGGTACTTACTGTGTTCAGACATGTTTGACCACAGTGTGGTACTTACTGTGTTCAGACATGTTTGACCACAGTGTGGTACTTACTGTGTTCAGACATGTTTGACCACAGTGTGGTACTTACTGTGTGCAGACATGTTTGACCACAGTGTGGTACTTACTGTGTTCAGACATGTTTGACCACAGTGTGGTACTTACTGTGTTCAGACATGTTTGACCACAGTGTGGTACTTACTGTGTTCAGACATGTTTGACCACAGTGTGGTACTTACTGTGTTCAGACATGTTTGACCACAGTGTGGTACTTACTGTGTGCAGACATGTTTGACCACAGTGTGGTACTTACTGTGTTCAGACATGTTTGACCACAGTGTGGTACTTACTGTGTTCAGACATGTTTGACCACAGTGTGGTACTTACTGTGTGCAGACATGTTTGACCACAGTGTGGTACTTACTGTGTTCAGACATGTTTGACCACAGTGTGGTACTTACTGTGTTCAGACATGTTTGACCACAGTGTGGTACTTACTGTGTCAGACATGTTTGACCACAGTGTGGTACTTACTGTGTTCAGACATGTTTGACCACAGTGTGGTACTTACTGTGTTCAGACATGTTTGACCACAGTGTGGTACTTATTGTGTTCAGACATGTTTGACCACAGTGTGGTACTTACTGCGTACGTGTTTCAGAGGAGGTGATGCTGGCGGAGGAGGACAAGAACGCAGAGGAGAAGCCTCCGATGGACGGAGCCTGGTACCGCCGGAAGCCCAACAATACGGGTGAGAGAACCAAAGTCCAACTCAGCATGGAGTGGTGTTGTTTTTGTCGACTAAAACTAGGCTATATGACGAAAGATATTCGTCGACTACCTTTTTTCACTGAGGAAAACAAAATGGAAACTCATTGAAAACTATAAGCTATGATGACTACAACTGAGACTAAATATACTGACAATTTCGTCAACAAATAAAAACTAGACTAAAATGTTAGGAAGGGACTAGTGGACAAGAGATCCACTATAAGTCATTTTACACTTGGTTGCTGCTGCGACGTGTTGTGAGCTTGTAGATCGGCTACTAAGTGTAAAATCAGCCATTACGACGGCATCAAGGCCTGACAAAATATATTTTAACTAAAACTACAGTAACACTAAAACATTCCAGGTGACTAAAATGTGACTAAAACGAAATTAAAACTATTCAAGAGAAAAAGTAGAAAAACGGAGGTAGGAGGCTTGCGCCCGACAGCGACAGTATAATAGTTATGCAGGACGTTTTGTTATATTTGTAATATAAATCATTCTATTCTAATATAACCAGTAAGACGCCTGAGGGTGTAGACGTGTACGCCCACAGCAGACTGGCGCTGGCTCTTTGGCATGGGGGGTAAGATCTTCATTTAATGGTGCTTTGGCATGGGGGGTAAGATCTTCATTTCCGGGCCTGTTGAGAACTCTAGTTTTCGCTGGCTGCCGGGCGCGGCTGCACTAATAACTTTGGGGCAGGTCCGTCTAGAGTTTAAATGGACATGTATCAGTCAAAAGGGAGAAATCAAAGAGGAAGGATGGATGGGGAAGGATCAACATATGGAATGTCAGAACAGGTCAGCTGAGCTCCATATATGGAGATCTAAGGGTTTGAGGTTTGAGGTCAGATGTAGAGTTTCGGGCCAATATTGATGACATCAGGGATCTCCATATATGGTCTTAATATTGATGAGGGATCTCCATCCCTGATGATGTCACGTGATGTCACATGCTCTATCCCTGATGATGTCACGTGATGTCACATGCCTGACCAACACACGTCACGTGCCCGACCAACCAACACACTGACGGAAAATGCACGATTCTAATTATACGTGTGAGTATGTGTGTCTGTATGGGTATCTGTACGGTATAAATATTAGTGCGTGCATGTGCGCAGGCGGGCGTGCGTGTGTGCGTGGACGAACCACACTTCTGTTCTGAAGACGACACTGCCTCTTAAGCGCTGGCGTGGCCTGGGGTGAACCAGCAGTTCTTAAAAGCGCGACCGAAAATAGCGAGATCTAACAATGGATTCATTTGTTTGATGCGACACATTGTGGGCTTGTAGATCAGCTGTTCTTTTTTTCTCCAGTGTATGACCCCGACGTGCAGCAAACATCCTAGTAGAGATCCTAGTAGAGTGTCACTGAAGCCTCGGGGGTGTCAGGGTGGTGGCGTAATGAGATTAGGACGGAGAGAGAGAGAGAGAGAGAGAGAGAGGCACACACACACACACACACACACACACACACACACACACAGCACAGATTTGACAGGGAGGGAGGGAGCGTGGGTGTGTGTGTGAGAGAGAGCCGCTTTGTTTCTCTGTGCAGACTATAGTTAACAAGACGCTGCTGTCATGCTGGCAGAAACCTTGTATTTAAGCAATATTACACGACTTTACCGTCATTAATGGCACACCTGCGTTGCTGCAGGAACAACGAGCCGACAGGCGAGTTCCGTAAGACGTGCAGACGTGTAATATTGACGTGTAATATTGCACAACCTCAGGTGTAATAACTGGGTGGGACATGCGTTTACAACTTGCATCATTCCAAGTAAGCCAGTGCCCAACGGGGTACCGCTCTAGCAATAATAAAAATAATAATAATAATACAAATGGTGCTACTACTACTACAGTAACTAATGATAATAGGATCTGCTTTTTACATTATGATTCTAATCTAGCTGATGTATTTCCAGTGTTGAAGAGAACAAAGAAAAGAAGAACGACCTGTAAGAACGACCTGATCAACGCAGAGGAAGGAGAAGACCACTTCACCGACATCTCGTCTGTTGGTGAGGAGAACCGGCGCTTTTACCCTGTTTTATTTGACTGTATTTCCAACGTTGCGCTCGCACGAGGCATTACACAAAGATGCAAAGATCACAGCACCGCTTGTATCGGTTGCTCACGCGGTCGTTGGCGCCATCAAGCGTCCGTCCGTAGTGTGTCAGAGGCGCGGCCGGCTGGCCACGGAGATGGAAAAATAACAACAATCCAGCATGGAGACTCAACTGTCTGCGAGCCCTGTGGACCTACAGGGCATTATTTATATGCGTTAGGAAACAAGACTAACAGACTAGAAGACGACGTCGCAGGTTTTTGTCAGCCAGAACAGGGTGAAAAGAATTAGAATAATGCAGCTACAGTTGTAGCTTTGTTGCTTTGCATCTGGAAGTTGAACCCAGCTCAGCTTCAATTTGTATAGCGTTGCATTAGCCGGGGAGCCACAGGCCCATTGGACAGGACCTGTGATGTCATTAATTAAGGTCCACAGAATGAGAGGCCTGACAGACAGACAGACAGACAGACAGACAGACAGACAGACAGACAGACAGACAGACAGACAGACAGACAGACAGACAGACAGACAGACAGACAGACAGACAGACAGAGGGCAGCTAGACTAGTCTGGACATGTGGGTTTGTGGGCGTCGTCGATGGGAGTCAGATCATGTGCGGATTAAAATAGCCTCCAAAATGATTAGCCCACTAGTCTTCCTGGAGGACTAACGACGCGCTAATGGAACCATTTTTCACCTTTCCCTTTATGTCCAGCCCCCGCTCCACATTTGGGGTCTTCATTTAAGTTACAGAAGGTCTAATATAGTGTGAGTGTGGGGGGTGTTGAATGGAGGTAAAGAGAGGAAGAGAGACAGAGCGAGCTGAGAGAGAGAGAGGGGGGGGGGAGAAATACAGAGAGAGAGAGAGAGAGAGAGAGGGAGAGAGAGAGAGAGAGAGAGAGAGAGAGGCGCCCTGGGCATAACTTTGGCTGCAGTGAACATGATGGGCCGAGCTAATCACAATATGAAAAACCTTCTGATCTGTTCCTCCTGCAGCTGTGCTCCTTAGTCATTACTCCTCTCTCTGCAGCAAAGGAACTGACTTCTGATTTAAAAAACAAAACACACAAGCCATCTGTAGTAGTAGTGATCGTTAAAAAAAACACTAATTATTCATTTAGCTTTTGTGGTATAGCAATGGTTTTAGAAGATTCTTACGTCGGTAATAGCCAGGTGTCATTTTGTATAAGAGTAGATATCGCTAGAAGCTAGAAGGTCCTGGGTTCGATTCCCGCTGGGGACGCTGTGGGCGCTTGGGGGCGTGCTCTCTCCTCCGCGTCATCAGTGCCCATACCTGAGCCGGGGTTGGCAAAAGGGCCTTTCTGTGTGGAGTTTGCATGTTCTCCCCGTGTCCCCTAGGGTAGGTACCCTCACATGTTCTCCCTGTGTCCCCTAGGGTAGGTACCCTCACATGTTCTCCCCGTGTCCCCTAGGGTAGGTACCATCACATGTTCTCCCCGTGTCCCCTAGGGTAGGTACCCTCACATGTTCTCCCCGTGTCCCCTAGGGTAGGTACCCTCACAAAAAACATGCAGTAATCCTGGTCTCTAAACTACCTCGCCCTGGCCAGCCGGGGCGCCTGATGGAGGGGAAAGGAACTGGTCGGAATAATGTGTTCCTTCCACGTGCTACGTCCGACCAGGGAAACTTCCCCCTGTCAGGTGAAAAGAAGCAGCTTGGACTCCTCATGCATAGAAAGAAGCATGAGGTCAGTCCGCTGCCCTCCCCAGGTTGGCAGAGGAAGTGTACAGTAGCGCCCAGGATTACATTAGATAATTGACACTGAGTGAAAACATGGGTTGCAAAATTGTGGGATAAAATTTTGTTTGCTACTACGTGGATTATTTCTAACCTATAATATTTTCAGATACATATTTTAGCGTGCTGATTATGTTTAAAATGAGTAATACACCGGGATGTCATTGAATGAGATTAAAAACGGAATACTTCTGTAATCAAAATCAATCAAATCAGCGTGTTTGGAGGAACGTGCAGCGATGGGAATCAAACGGGTGAATAAAAAAATATTCTTTCGGGGCGTGTTTCGTTATCACGCAGCACGTTTTTGTAATTGGCAGTAATTCAAATTGGCTTTTTATGGACTTTTGATATAATATATAAACAAAAATGTCCCCATTGTTTTTGCATCTATTGTTAGGTATGCCCATACGATGGCCACGGATATCCTCTAAAACAAACGTTTCATTTCACTAGGTTCTAGTGAAATGCTGCTTTTTGGTTTAGACTCTGTGACTTTATCGCCCGTTCTCTTGTTGTTTTTGCGCCGTCTCTCCCCCCCCCCCACTGCACCCCCAGCAGGGTCTCCGTTCACCCGCGCCAGCGTGAAGAGCAGCAGCAAACACGACAACTCGTCCTACTTCCGGAGGAAGGAGAAGAGGCTCCGCTTCACCATTCGTAGGCTGGTCAAGGCCCAGAGCTTCTACTGGACCGTGCTGTGTCTGGTGGGCCTGAACACGCTCTGCGTGGCCATCGTCCACTACGACCAGCCCGACTGGCTCACCTACGCACTGTGTGAGTATACCTGGCTGTGATATACACCTGTCACTATGACCAGCGAATGGCTCACCTACGCACTGTGTGAGTATACCTCAACACGCTCTGCGTGGCCATCGTACACTACGACCAGCCCGACTGGCTCACCTACGCACTGTGTGAGTATACCTGCCTCAACACGCTCTGCGTGGCCATCGTACACTACGACCAGCCCGACTGGCTCAACCACGCACTGTGTGAGTATACCTCAACACGCTCTGCGTGGCCATCGTCCACTACGACCAACCCGACTGGCTCACCTACGCACTGTGTGAGTATACCTGCCTCAACACGCTCTGCGTGGCCATCGTACACTACGACCAGCCCGACTGGCTCACCTACGCACTGTGTGAGTATACCTCAACACGCTCTGCGTGGCCATCGTACACTACGACCAGCCCGACTGGCTCACCTACGCACTGTGTGAGTGTACCTGCCTCAACACGCTCTGCGTGGCCATCGTTCACTACGACCAGCCCGACTGGCTCACCTACGCACTGTGTGAGTATACCTGCCTCAACACGCTCTGCGTGGCCATCGTCCACTACGACCAGCCCGACTGGCTCACCTACGCACTGTGTGAGTATACCTGCCTCAACACGCTCTGCGTGGCCATCGTACACTACGACCAGCCCGACTGGCTCAACCACGCACTGTGTGAGTATACCTCAACACGCTCTGCGTGGCCATCGTCCACTACGACCAACCCGACTGGCTCACCTACGCACTGTGTGAGTATACCTGCCTCAACACGCTCTGCGTGGCCATCGTACACTACGACCAGCCCGACTGGCTCACCTACGCACTGTGTGAGTATACCTCAACACGCTCTGCGTGGCCATCGTACACTACGACCAGCCCGACTGGCTCACCTACGCACTGTGTGAGTGTACCTGCCTCAACACGCTCTGCGTGGCCATCGTTCACTACGACCAGCCCGACTGGCTCACCTACGCACTGTGTGAGTATACCTGCCTCAACACGCTCTGCGTGGCCATCGTCCACTACGACCAGCCCGACTGGCTCACCTACGCACTGTGTGAGTGTACCTGGCTGTGATATATCGGGCCCGAAAATGAAGGCCCGGCCCTAACTGGGCCCTAACTGATCAGGCCCTAGGCTCGGCCCGGCCCAACTAATTAGCATAGATTTTAGGCCCGACCCGGCCCTAAAATGTCGGGTCGGGTCGGGCCTGGTCGGGTTTGTCCAGAATTTGAGAACTCTACACAGAGAAAAAGTGAAACGCCAGTCAGAACCATCTTCATAATAGATAAATACACAAACAGACAGAACAGAACTATTATTTTTTTATTATTCTAAACAAATTCAATATATATATATTTTTTCATGGAGCCCCAGGCCCGGCCCGGCCCAACTGATTAGCATACATTTTAGGCCCGGCCCGGCCCTAAAATGTCGGGTCGGGTCGGGCCTGGTCGGGTTCGGGCAGAGTTTGAGAACTCTAATATACACCTGTCACTATGACCAGCGAATGGCTCACCTACGCACTGTGTGAGTGTACCTGGCTGCGAACGATACACCGGTCTGTATGGATGTGGACTGTATGTGCAGTGCTGGAAAAAAGCACGATCAAAATAAACTAAACTAAACTAAATGTAATAAAGTTTTATTTGTTTATTGTATATGAATGAGTCTACACAAATTAGTTCTAATCCAGGCAAATGTTTAAAATAATGGTGATCTGAAGTCCCGGGGCTAGTTTATCTGGGTGTATAGAGGGTATGCGCATGCTTAAAGTGTTTTCTTTTCTCTGTTCCCTCCCTGGACAGATCTGGCCGAGTTTGTATTCCTGGGCTTGTTTCTGACTGAGATGTCCATGAAAATGTACGGCCTTGGAGCCAGGCACTACTTCCACTCGTCCTTCAACTGCTTTGACTTTGGAGTAAGTTGTTGTTGTCAGGGTGAAAGCAGCACTGTAGCATAGCACAGAAGGGTTGTTGTATCACAGACTAGTATGATATGACTTGGTTTTTTTCTGTCAGGTCTGGGTAATGCAGTACTTTTTTTTTTACGTCAAAGGTATTTTAATCAGGGGGGAAATTGTGTTTCTTAAACACTTCAAACCTACCATCCCCATTCTATAGGCATGTCTTAATAGGCGAACATTTGGCAGAAGGAGGCAAATATTCAACGGAAATGGCGGCTCTATAATATCGCCTATTTCAGTTGGAATGTTTTGGTGTAAAGGAAAAAGAATGTAGGGACCAATTACAGACCCCTGGGGGAAGTATATAGGGTTTAACTGGTTGATACTGAAATTGTACATTTGTGTTGGATGATAGTAATCTTGAGCAGTACAGAAGTTACACAACCTTACAATGGCCTACTTAGTTTGCAGGCACACTAGTCACTGCAGTGCATATCCTCACATTGAATACCTGCCAAAATATTCTAATCCTGTTAAGAGATTAACGCCGTGAAAATGAAGTTCTAAATGGAAAAAGTGAAGGAACACTTTAGCTTGTGTTGAGAATGGGATTGTGTTAAGAACCGTGGAGGTTGTGGGCTTCGAATCCACCATGGTGCGCCCGGCTTTGTCCAGCAGTCTACATGAACACAATCGGCCCCTGTCCCAAGGAAGGAAAGCCGAGGCGGGGAGAGTGTTAACTGTCACTGCGGGTAATCCTACAGTGACACAGAAAGGTGTGCGGGGAGGAATTCATTTGGCACAATGACTAAATGGCGGAGAAACATGGGCGTCTCGAAAGCATACAATGTGGTTTAGACAGATGCCCACACCTGACAATTGATTAGCCTACTTAACCAGTCCACTCAGTTTGCCCTCTTCAGACACAGGTAGATACCAGAGATCTCCTTTTGGTTAAAACGGGTGCTATGACAAGTTGACAACGGGTATTATTAGGTTCCCAAGTTGCATCGTTCTCAAGTAGGCCGGTAGCCGACGTGCACGTAGTAGTTAGAAATGTACAGAATGTCATTTAGGTACAGTAACACGTTTAGACAGATGCTGCTGTGTAGATTCATTGTTTAGAATGTGTACCCTTGTATCCTAGTCTTTAGGTACAGTAACATGTTTAGACAGATGCTGCTGTGTAGATTCATTGTTCAGAATGTGTACCCTTGTATCCTAGTCTTTAGGTACAGTAACATGTTTAGACAGATGCTGCTGTGTAGATTCATTGTTTAGAATGTGTACCCTTGTATCCTAGTCTTTAGGTACAGTAACATGTTTAGGCAGATGCTGCTGTGTAGATTCATTGTTTAGAATGTGTACCCTTGTATCCTAGTCTTTAGGTACAGTAACATGTTTAGGCAGATGCTGCTGTGTAGATTCATTGTTTAGAATGTGTACCCTTGTATCCTAGTCTTTAGGTACAGTAACATGTTTAGACAGATGCTGCTGTGTACATTCATTGTTTAGAATGTGTACCCTTGTATCCTAGTCTTTTTGGTATCCTGGCTCTCTCTGCACTCTCTGCGTTATTTTTCACCTCTTTATTGACTAGAGTTCAACACACAATTTTAAGTCTCTCTGGATTAAGAGAATGGGCTAAACCACTTGTACTGTACTTGTACTGTACATGTTTTGCAGGTGATCATCGGCAGCATTTTCGAGGTGATCTGGGCAGCCATCAAACCGGGGGCCTCGTTCGGGATCAGCGTCCTGAGGGCCCTTCGACTCCTCAGAATATTCAAAGTCACCAAGTGAGTAGTGAGCGCTACAGTGCGTCTCTGTGTGCGTGCGTGAAAGGTGAAAATGCATTGAGACGTGTGTGTGTGTGTGTGTGTGTGTGTGTGTGTGTGTGTGTGTGTGTGTGTGTGTGTGTGTGTGTGTGTGTGTGTGTGTGTCACTTATCATCCGTGCACCGTGTGTGTGTGTGTGTGTGTGTGTGTGTGTGTGTGTTTGTGTGTGTGTGTGTGTGTGTGTGTGTGTGTGTGTGTTCAGGTACTGGAACTCCCTGAGGAACCTGGTGGTCTCGCTGCTCAACTCCATGAAGTCCATCATCAGCCTGCTCTTCCTCCTCTTCCTCTTCATCGTGGTGTTTGCGCTGCTGGGCATGCAGCTGTTTGGGGGCGCGTGAGTTGACACTTTATCTCTGTTGGTGGGCATGCAGCTGTTTGGGGGCGCGTGAGGTGACCCTTTATCTCTGTTGGTGGCCATGCAGCTGTTTGGGGGCCAGTGAGTTGACCCTTCATCTCTGTTGGTGGGCATGCATACCAGCTCAGTGGGCCTTGTGGTTAAAGGCCCACTGAGCCTTGTGACACTGACACTCTAACCGTCAGCCCTGAGATTGGGAGGTTACGGTTCGATCCCCGGCCGGGTCATACCAAAGACTCAATGCCTCCCTGCTTTGCACTCAGCACCAAGGGTTGGATTGGGGGTAAGTCCCTGCGACATACTATATAGCGCCCATATAGACCTGCCTCGCTCTCTCTTTTGGGAGGGCTGGTTAGCCCAAAATTAAACCAAAATACCCCCAATTCTTGAATTACCCACCACACGGCCAGGGGCCCCTACTACTGTAAATCCGGCCCTGGGGTTACATAACACCACTCTGACCAGGTTCCATTGATTGGTTCTGAACCTGTCTGGATCAGGGCCCACTTGAAAATCTCAAGCATTTACTCCATGTACTGTACAAGCTTCACACCACTGCTGGGTGTGAATTCATGAGGTTTTTTAGAGCGAGGAGACTGTACAGTAATCTTTACCAGCTGATCTGGAGTTACAAACCACCGACACACTGTCCTTCACCAACACATGAGAGGCTTGCTTCACTTAACAGTTAACACATTGGTTCCCAACCTTTTTAAACTGAGTACCACCTCAGAAAATACGTGGCTCTCCAAATACCACCATAATAACTTATGTTAAAATACAGGAGCATAATACCTGCCCTTTTCGTTCCATTCCTAAGCCAATAGAAATGCTGCTGCTCTGACAAAACTCTGTCTAATCACTAATCAGCACAATAATGTGCTGTCATGACCATTTCAGCACGGCTGGATAGCTTATTTCAACCAATTGGTCGGTCAGAAGAAGAACTACCTGTAGTAATATAAACATTTCATTCCACTTTTGTCTTTTTTCTCCATTTTTGGACGACTCCTCTGTGTACCTCCAGATTGAGGGGGCTCAAGGACCACCAGTGTGTTGGGACCCCCTGCCTGACTTAACGTATCACTGAAAGGCAATGCATTTCCCCACTGAGCTGAACAACGTTGTTTCAACGTCTAATCTAAGTCTAGACCGCAAAATAACTTACATTTTTGACCAGTTATAACCCATTTTTAGACGGCCATTTAGACTTATTTTAGACTCTAATAGTCCGAAAAATCTTTGTTCTTAGCTTACCTATATGATTCATGATGACTATTTTTATGTGCAGTATATGATGTATTGCCATGTTTTTTGTTCTTGCTCACTGTAAGTCACTCTAGATTCAGAGCGTCTGCTAAATGCCTAAATGATATAAATTGTAAATTACGCACAGTGAAGGAGTTGACATGACATCAATCACCACAACAGTTCACTTTTCAAGAAATGGAAAAAGAAAAGGTGTAAAATTCACACATAAAGAGTGACAAATATAGCATTAATTTATAAAGATAGAGATAGGCAGTAACGATATGCATTATTGATTCCACGCCCCACTAACTCCGGGGCTTGGCCGTTTGTTAGTAACAGGATTAAAAATCTATTTAAATGCAAAATCGCTGACTTGTTCGTGATACTTTCACTGCATCTAATTAGGATGCAAAGAAACATGTCTTGCTTAAAGGACCACTTCACCACTTTTCAAACTATCTTCATATAATAGGTCCTCACTAATAATCATGAAAAAATGGCGATTTTCTTTTCTCCACTCGGTCTGTGTCTCATAGGAGGGCTTTGGGCAGTTCAGAAACCGTCTTCCAGTGACATCATCGATGGGGAATACAAGCTAATAGAAACTGCAGGCTTTCTAGTCCTGAAAAGTTGCAATGCGAAAATGGAAGCCATCGTTCTCACGATGATGAAAATCTAAACATTTTTGTAAAAAGAAAAAATCTGCCTAATGATGATGTCACTGGAAGACGGTTTCTAAACTGCCCACAGCCCTCCAGACTGAGTAGAAAAAAATCGTGCCATTTATCATGATTATTAGTGAGGACCTATTGTATGAAGGTAGGTTGAAAAGTGGTGAAGTGGTCCTTTAACCCATTCAGAACGGGAACCCGTTCTGTATCTGACTAATTTTTCCCGATCCGAATATTTATATTTTTCTAGAACACTTATGCCAAGGATGGGATTTACAGCATCCCATCCAAGCACCCTCCTATCGCATGCAAACAGCAGCACATACTGTATATAAATATATAAAGCAATTAGATATGCGGACTAAATACACAGTCGACGGCGATAACACCAGGTTAATGGGAGATTTTTACAGCAGCCTATATAATCATGCATTGTGGAAACGTCCTGCGGCTGTAATGCATATTCTATTAGCTCATGTGCACTCCTGGCTGTGTCCCAGACCCATTGATGGGCCTTGTTAACCCACTCCTGGCTGTGTCCCAGACCCATTGATGGGCCTTGTTAACCCACTCCTGGCTGTGTCCCAGACCCATTGATGGGCCTTGTTAACCTACCCAGGGCCACCTTTACCCACAGCCTGTCCACTCCCAAGCTGTTCAGGAAATGGACTGCTGCCAAAACCCGCAGTATCTCTCTTTTTTCCCCCAGGGGGATGTGGTTTTGAGGTTAGGTGTAGCCGGCATAGTTTCTGTGAGGTTAGGGTTAGGGTTACGGTTAGCATAGTGTTTGTGAGGTTAACCCATTTTGACCTGGGAACGATTCTACAAATGCCTTCTAAATCCTGACAGTTTTCTGAAAAACCCTGTTTCTCTATGTCAGTGGTTCTCACAGGGTTAAACCCTGTGTTTCTATGTCAGTGGTTCTCACAGGGTTAAACCCTGTGTTTCTATGTCAGTGGTTCTCACAGGGTTAAACCCTGTGTTTCTATGTCAGTGGTTCTCACAGGGTTAAACCCTATGTTTCTATGTAGACCTCCAAATATATATGAAATTGGCCACCGACTCCCATCTGAAAATATGTAGTTCCAGGGACCCGCAGAAGCAAAGATTTGAGTTCAAAACGCTCTGAAAGAATATGTATTGAAAGATTGAAAAGATTTTTCAAAAATGGCAGATCTACAAGCTCGTAGGTGCCTTGCTATGAGCTTGTAGATCTGCTATTTTTCAATAGCTAAAGCATAACATAATACTTTAAACACAAAAAAAAAGGAACATTACATTACATACTGTATGTGAGGCAACGAAAACAGATTATTTTGCTAAACGCAGCATGCTAGGCTCACGTACTGCGCCAGCCTGGACTGTCTGCTCTATCATCGCATTCGATCGAGGAGATGAAATTGGTCAATTAACGGGCCGAAAGATGTATTGAACGCACAGAGCAGGCCGGAGAATTGATCCGCTTTGCTCTTTTCAACGTGCCAGTAATGCTCTGGACGATGACTCATTTCACAAGGGGCGACGGCGCTGTACCTTTTAGCGGGTGGAAAGAACCATAATACGCTATAGCATCTGCAGAGTGTATAGGTATATACTAATGAGACGCAGTGAGTCATTAATAGCTAACCAAGGACTTTTGGAAGGTTCAGGACATCATTTTGTCTGTGAGAACATCCACACACATTAATTAGGTCCCTGTAGATAGACAGCATTAGCACAATACGAGGAGAGTAAACAGGCTGATCAGCAGTATAAGGGCAGACAGACTATACACCCAGTCAAACACCGTACACTATGCTGCTGTATGCAGGCTATACACCCAGTCAAACACCGTACACTATGCTGCTGTATGTAACGGGCTGATCAGCAGTATAAGGGCAGACAGACTATACACCCAGTCAAACACCGTACACTATGCTGCTGTATGCAGGCTATACACCCAGTCAAACACCGTACACTATGCTGCTGTATGCAGACTATACACCCAGTCAAACATGGTACACTATGCTGCTGTATGCAGATATACATGTTGTTTGTGCTAGTCCTATTGTGAGGAATCTGTCTACCCCGTGCAATTGTTTTAAAACCAGTGATTCTCAACCTGATTCTCAACTCAAGGACCCCTAGAACCCTTTTCCACCGCAAGTTTCCTTTGATTCCGAATTGCCTAACTGTGTGTGAGAAGTCTCTATTTTATACACTATGAATGTTCCGTCATGGTTTGGGGAACCTATCGACATTTTAACAATCGCTGTGTGTGTGTGTGTGTGTGCGTGCGTGTGTGTGCGTGTGTGTGTGTGTGTGTGTGTGTGTGTGTGTCCCCTCCGTTCTAGGTTTAATTTCCAAAACGAGACACCGACGACAAACTTCGATACGTTCCCGGCTGCTATTCTCACCGTTTTCCAGGTAAATTTCCACTCGCTTCAAAAATTGATAACATACAAAATGGACTTTTCTCGAGAGCACCCCTGAGACCTGCTTCTGTCTTCAGATTCTAACCGGGGAAGACTGGAATGCGGTGATGTACCATGGAATCGAATCCCAGGGGGGCGTTCACCGAGGAATGTTCTCCTCCGTCTATTTCATCGTCCTCACTCTGTTTGGGAACTGTATCCTGCCTTTATTGATTTGAATCGATTAACCTCTCTGTGTGTGGCTTTCAGATAGACTGCACCCAAAAGCCACATACCCGCACTGAAACGATTTATCACTGATTTAGAATCTGCAAGAACAGCTGCTTGCATAAACATTGATTCTGTATTTATTGATCGGTTCAAGTTCTTTTTTTTCCTGAGCCTGCCCCAAAAAACCAGACACACTCCTCAATGTGTTTTTGGCCATTGCTGTCGATAACCTCGCCAATGCCCAGGAACTCACCAAGGTACGTCACAGACAGAGCAGCTGGTGCGCTTGTTTTCAACCTCAGCCCCCCCCCCCCCCCCCCCCCCCCCCAGGAAGTACAGGCACAGGGCCGTATTATCCCAAGCATGTGTCAATAAAAGTCACTTGCCTTAAATCAAACACGGCACGGAATTTACCCTCCCTCTTAAATGTATGGTTGTTGAATTGGATAGTGAATATTACTGCTAGGATATATGGCTTTTATTTGTGTTATTTATCTGGCCTATTAGTTTTGAGTTTAGTTTTTTTTAGGGGGGGTATAAACTATTCAAGGTAATGAATTGCCTCACGTTTTCTATAATTAATATTTTATACCGTTAAATAAATTGTGAAGTACTGTAAAAGCTGCGTGCGTGCGTATCATGTATTGTAGGGTATTCAGCAGAAACAGAAGTCTGAGCGACATTCACATTAGCTCTTTAAAAATATATATTCTGAGAGGTTTGGAAACGCTAACGGAACAGGGCAGTCCACTGTAGCTGGTGTTATCTGTATTGACACAGAGGGTACAACTGGGAGGAATTGAGACACTGCCCGGATTAAGATTTTGGTTACACGAGTGAGTCCAGTGACAGAGGTCTTAACGGTTACACCATCATTGTGTGTCTGTGTGTGTGTCTGTGTGTGTGTGTGTGTGTGCGTGTGTGTGTGTGTGTGTGTGTGTGTGTGTGTGCGTGCGTACAGGATGAGGAGGAACAGGAGGAGGCCATCAACAAGAAGCTGGCCATGCAGAAGGCCAAAGAGGTGAAGGAGGTCAGCCCCATGTCGGCAGCAAACATCTCCATCACTGCGTAAGTCACAACCTCCCTCATCTTCTCAGCTCGGAGTGGAAAGTAGACAGGCTCAACGTACAGGTTGACATCTTTGTTGTTGCTGTCGGGGAGAAACTTTGTATATCTCTGCGTTCTTCGTCGAACTTTCGATGTCATCTTTCGTGAATGAATGACCCTACTTCGCCATGCAACAGTTTTCGCGCAAAACACCTCATCTACATATAGGCACTGAGCAAGCGTTGCAACGGCGATATTGCGTTGCGACGTATAGACCGATTCACAGAGGGTTTCCTGGGTGCGGCCATTACTGAGGTTTACCATTGAGTGCAGCAGCACTGATTAGCTACACCTGGCCTACGGAGCACCTGCTCCATGGATTACCCCTCAGTAATGGCCGCTCCCAGGGCACCCCTCTGTGAATCGGTCTATAGCCTGAACCAATCAAACAGTCAATAAATAGTAGCGTGTAGATCTGGACACGTTGTCGCTCGCGGTACGCCAGGACAGTACAGGACGCGGTACGCCAGGACAGTCTCATTGAAAAAACACGTATTCTAATCGTTTTGCTCTCTCGCATCGACGGCAGTGTAGATGGGGGTGAAAGTATCCGATCTACAAGCTCACACGTGGCTACACGGGTCGCAACCACAATGCTTTGCGAGCTTGCAGATCCGATAGTTTTCAAATACTTTTGAAACATTTTCAAATTTAAAGTGAATGTCTGTCCGTGGGTTTCGTCAATACTTTCGAAATGAATTGTGACTAAATAATTGCGCTGTGAATTCAATATAGTAATTTCTTTGAGAATGTATGATTTTGGACGTACAGTAAGGTTTCTGCCTGTGACATCTCTTTATTCCCATCCACAAAGTGACTCATTCCTAGTATTTTACAATCTGCAATTTCTACTATAGGCTACTTACTTATGTAAAAGGTTTGCCATGGTTAACATCAGTGTAGTTGACTAAAGAGATGGACAGTTTAGTTTATATGTAGGTCTAATTCACATTGGCCTATATGTAATCTGTACGGGGATGAGCACATTATAAATGTCACTATGGTGTGTGGTTTCTCGTTTGCTCTGTTTCTCTTCTATTTGTTTTATCTAAAGCTTTGTTAAATCCTGGTGTGTGTTGTTTTTTGGGGGTTTTTTTTACCAGATCACAGGGTTGTAAAGTATTGTCAAATAATGTGATAACCGTGTAACGACAACCGGTTGTTCCATCCAGACCCATTAGAGTGCTCGTAAAGCCCCAGAGAAAGTTGATTCTGTCTGTCTGTCTGTCTGTCTGTCTGTCTGTCTGTCTGTCTGTCTGTCTGTCTGTCTGTCTGTCTGTCTGTGTCTGTGTCTGTGTCTGTGTCTGTGTCTGTGTCTGTGTCTGTCTGTCTGTCTGTCTGTCTGTCTGTCTGTCTGTCTGTGTCTGTGTCTGTGTCTGTGTCTGTGTCTGTGTCTGTGTCTGTGTCTGACTGACAGACACTACTATACGGTTGCATCTTCAAATCATAAGTCATGATGAAACGACATATCGTTGCCGTCGGGCACAATCTCCGTATATTTCAACTTTACGGTATATATATTTCTTGGTAAAGTCTTGCCCTACTTTGAACACGAACGTATTTCACTATTATTGGAACATTTTCAAAGTGAAACGTGAACGTGGTTACTGGTTAAGTAAGTGTATCCGTGGGAAATATTTAACCAGCTAAAAGTATTAACAAGAGCTTGTGACTAAATAATAACTACAGGGGATCTAATCGGAACACGGGATATTTCTCCCCCCCCCCCCCCCCCATTTCCTGAAAAGTATCAGTTTTGGACACCCAACAGTGACGATAATTATATCACATCTCCAAGTATATAACTTCCGACCCATTCATACTAGTCAAGAAAGAAGATTTAAACTTTAAAGCTCGTCTCAAACTAAGTGATGCGCCAACGAACGCCACTCAACGGTGCACACCTCTAGGTCCTTGTTCATTGTCACGTTCCACCTGCAACAATGTGTGACGGGTATGGTTGATTTATACTCATGTCACGCCCTGAAAGTAGCCAATCCAACGCCTCGCAGCGAGGTTTGTAGATGGGCTATTTTCAGCGTGCAACAAAGTATAAACGTTATTCTCCTTTTCTGAAGAACAGGTACTGTACAGTATATACAGTACACTAATATTATTGTCCATATCACTGGTGGTTTTAAAACCTTTTAAGGCTTTCTTTCTCTTAAATGTCTGTAACCTTTGTGTTAATACTTTGTGTTAATACTTTGTGTTAATACTTTGTGTTAATACTTTGTGTTAATACTTTGTGTTAATACTTTGTGTTAATACTTTGTGTTAATACTTTGTGTTAATACTTTGTGTTAATACTTTGTGTTAATACTTTGTGTTAATACTACTAAATTGTATCTCTGTTTCAGCATGTTACATTTTAGAGTCTGTCTCTCCATTGACTGTCCCGTTGCTAGACTACGGTGCTTTGAGACTTTTTTTGCCCGCCACATTTCACACGGAATCAAAGCCTCTTTATGTCTCTAACTGACTCTCTAATGCTCTAATGAATCAAAGCATCTTTATGTCTCTAACTGACTCTCTAATGCTCTGAATCAAAGCATCTTTACGTCTCTAACTGACTCTCTAATGCTCTGAATCAAAGCATCTTTATGTCTCTAACTGACTCTCTAATGCTCTGAATCAAAGCCTCTTTATGTCTCTAACTGACTCTCTAATGCTCTAATGCTGGTGGTCCAAAAGTCTCAAAGCGTGCACTGGGTGAATCAAAGCCTCTTTATGTCTCTAACTGACTCTCTAATGCTCTAATGAATCAAAGCATCTTTATGTCTCTAACTGACTCTCTAATGCTCTAATGCTGGTGGTCCAAAAGTCTCAAAGCGTGCACTGGGTGAATCAAAGCCTCTTTATGTCTCTAACTGACTCTCTAATGCTCTAATGAATCAAAGCATCTTTATGTCTCTAACTGACTCTCTAATGCTCTAATGCTGGTGGTCCAAAAGTCTCAAAGCGTGCACTGGGTGACATTTATTTATTTCCTCCGGTATCGGTATGTAGTGTCGTTTTCCTTAAAGCAGTGCTTCCCAAACCTTTTCATGTCAAGGAACCTTAAATTGACACTAATTAGCCCGCGGAACCCCATGTGAAAAGATATTCCAGGGACCCCCATAAGAGAAGATTGACATGCATATTAGCCTACAGACCCCCCCCCATGTAATGGCCTTTTCTATCTCTGGGACCCCCAATATATACTGTAAAATCAATGTTAATTAACTCTGAGAGTGTACAAATGGAACCAAATGGACCCGTTCATTTGGTTCCATTTGTACACTCTCAGAGTTACAGACCCATAAAGGTCCATTTGGTTCCAAACTATCATTTAGCTGGGGGGGGACCCCCTAGAACTCCCTCAAGGACCCCTGGGGGTACCCGGACCCCACTTTGGGAACCACTGCCTTAAAGGAGCACGTCGCGCCCATTTCCAACCGTATCTTGGTATGATTGGTCCTCACTAATGCTCGTCATGAGATGGAGCCCGCCTACCATCACATCATTGATATGATTGGTCCTCACTAATGCTCGTCATGAGATGGAGCCCGCCTACCATCACATCATTGATATGATTGGTCCTCACTAATGCTCGTCATGAGATGGAGCCCGCCTACCATCACATCATTGATATGATTGGTCCTCACTAATGCTCGTCATGAGATGGAGCCCGCCTACCATCACATCATTGGTCCTCACTAATGCTCGTCATGAGATGGAGCCCGCCTACCATCACATCATTGGTCCTCACTAATGCTCGTCATGAGATGGAGCCCGCCTACCATCACATCATTGGTCCTCACTAATGCTCGTCATGAGATGGAGCCCGCCTACCATCACATCATTGGTCCTCACTAATGCTCGTCATGAGATGGAGCCCGCCTACCATCACATCATTGGTCCTCACTAATGCTCGTCATGAGATGGAGCCCGCCTACCATCACATCATTGGTCCTCACTAATGCTCGTCATGAGATGGAGCCCGCCTACCATCACATCATTGGTCCTCACTAATGCTCGTCATGAGATGGAGCCCGCCTACCATCACATCATTGGTCCTCACTAATGCTCGTCATGAGATGGAGCCCGCCTATCATCACATCATTGATGGGGATTCCAGGCTAATTGAAACTACAGGCTGTAGCTTACCCTAAAATAAAAGCCATTATTCGTGCATTCATTAACTCAATGTCTGCCAAGGACTTAATTAACTGCTTTTTTATCCAAAAAAAAAGAAGAAAGAAAAAAGTTTAAAATGTTGTTTGAATTGACCAATCCTTCTAATGTCATCGAGAGGTGGGTTTTTCTCCTCTGAGACACACTATATCTTACCACTAAACGTATTTGCCTTTTTTTCTCTATTTACTATTTTAAAATGTTCAACTAGCCGCTCTACATTGGCACGTTGTGGAGCTTGTAGGTCGGCTATTTGAACAATTTTAAGAGTTTATTCAAAATAGTAAAAAAGGGCAAATATTAAGTTTAGGGATAAGGGGCAAGATATAGGCCACAGAGTGAGATGAAGACGTCTGTCTTGTTGAGGCCTATTCATACTCCGGTTTTAGGTGATAAACACCACGGTGACCGCTTCTCTCTACTTCTTATTCACTAACCACGGTTATCACCTAAAACCAGAGTATGAATAGGCCATTATAAATAATGAGCATTTAGTGAGGACCAATTTTTACGAAGATAGGTTGAAAACGGGTTAAAGGGGGGAATACCACCCATTTTCAACATTGAACTGTCAGTAATATAAATCCCAAACCACACCTAAAGGTCGGGTCGGGACAAAACATTATATATATTTTTGTAGGTAAACCACATCAATGTAACTCATTGAGTTGCAAGGAGTTGCATTGGTGTGGTTGACCTTAACGACCCTTTGGTGTGGTTTGGGCTTTTAGAGTGTGGTCCCTATAGAACTGGAGGTGTACCACTTGGGGTCATGTGATCAGTGACATCACGTCGTCGGTGTACTCTGTGCTAAACAGAACTGGAGGTTTTAGAACTAAACTTAATTAAAAATTAGTGGTATTCCCCTTTAAGTGCTCCTTTAACCAAGGCTGCCCCCTGAGTTGACCCGTGATGTTCCGTTATGAGAGAGAGAGAGAGAGAGAGAGAGAGAGAGAGAGAGAGCGCCCTCTGACCTCTCTCCCTGTGATGTTCCTCCCCTCCCCCCATCTTGTTTTTCTTTGTTTGTTTGTTCGTGCATGTGCAGTTTTGTCACGCACGGTCAAGGTGCACAGTCTAGCAGCTCATCCGTCTGCAGCGTTAGCTCACTGTGAGTTACTATTACCTCTCTGTTACAATGTATGCCGTTTTGACGCCGACCATCATCGCTCTCTCTCCTTCCTCTTCCTCCTCCACCCACCCACCCACTGGCCCACCCACAGGCCCACCCACTGGCCCACCCACAGGCCCTGTCATGGGAGCATGACTCTTTTGTACGCGAAGAAGACGCGCCTGTAATCCCAGGTTCATATGCTGTCATCCAAAGGTCATTCATGCACTCCAGTGTATGGTGATAATTCACTGTGCTAGTGTGGCAGACTCACAGGTTTCTATAGTCACCGTCCTGGTCTCTATACTGCCTCCCCCTGGTCCGGAGGGGAAAGGAACTGGTTGGAATAACATGTTGCTTCCAACTGGGGAAACTCCACCCCCTGTCAAGTGATAAGAAGCTCCTTAACTCCTCATGCATTGGAGGAAGCATGAGCTCAATTCGGAGTATAGCGCCCAGGATCACAGTTTAGGCAATTAGTTTTTGTGGGGTTAAGGGTATATAGGTTTATTTAGGAAGAACGACGAAGAGCTATGATAAATCACAGCGACTACCGGCCAATCACCATCGGTCTTCACTGAATCGCAGCGTATAAAGGAATCATGTGTGGTGGGGATGGGTGGGTCATACCATCCTGTGTACCCCCCCCCCCCCCCCCTCTTTGGGTCATACCATCCTGTGTACCCCCCCCCCCCCTCTCTTTGGGTCATACCATCCTGTGTACCCCCCGCCCCCCCCCCCCCCTCTTTGGGTCGTACCATCCTGTGTACCCCCCCCCCCCCCCCCCTTTCTTTGGGGCATACCATCACGTTGTCTTTGATTTCCTTCATTGTTGAATTGTAACAGAGGAATGTAGCACGTATCTTATTTCTGTTCTATGTCTCGTGTGTGTGTGTGTGTGTGTGTGTGTGTGTGTGTGTGTGCGCGTGCATCTCTACCGTCTATATGTTTGAGTTTGTATTCCTGTAATTGTCTATGTATTGTGTCTGTTCTCGTGTAACGGTGGTTTGTGATTGAACTCTACTCTTTCTTAGACAAGTTGTTATATTTATCTGTGTGTGTATTTTGTGGGCAGGTCATGTCGTCGTTCATACTGTGTCTGTGTATTTTGTGGGCAGGTCATGTCGTCGTTCATACTGTGTCTGTGTATTTGCCTTCATCGTCTCTCCAGCCCGCCGCTGCTGCTGTTGTTGTTGTTGGTGCCGTGCACGCAGAAAAATAACGGTTTGGTTTTGGTATTGTACAAAACAAGCAGACCAAGCACAGAGCCCTATAGGGGAGATGTGGTTATGGGTTCTTTAAAGAACCATTCAAAATAAATAGTTCTTTAAAGAACCTCGGCCTGAAAGGTTCTTTCTTTCTGGAACCGGAAATGGTTCTTCTATCTACGGCTATGTTTTTTTTGTTCTTCCAGCTGCTGGCACCTTTATTCTTCTGTGTGCATCTCAAAGTGCTTCCTCATTGGCTCTAGGCCTGTGCTGTAGAGATGGAGGACACAGATTACGAGGGGCTCCTCGGTAGGAGCGGAAGCAGACGCCGAGTGACTCAGCAGTTTAGAGACAGACGAATTACCAACGCGTCTCTCCCTCCCTCCACAGCTGGACCTGACAGATATCTGTCTACTCTGACACTGACTCGCACAACAAGTCGGCTTCAGAAGCGCTCAAACGTTGATCTTTTCACGTATAGCCAGCAGCAGCAAGCCACGTTGGCAAAATAAATGGTGTTTTGTTTGATCACTTGAAACCCTAGCATCCTTTTGTGTTGGGCCCCGAAAAGAGAGGATCTGAACAAGCGTGCGAGTTGCGAAACGTCGCAGATCGGCTATTTCCGGGCAAAGATATTTGGAGGGATATATGGTGTACTGTAGAGGGATAAAAAAGAGCTGTTTGACTATGTCGAATCAGGTCTATAGCTGGCTATGTATCTGAGGGTTTAAGTGGTTAAACACTTGCAGCGGTTTATAGTGAGTGTTCAGTAAGTCTGTCTCTCCCTCCCTCTTGTCCCTGTTATTTCACCCGTCTGCTCTCAGTGAAAGTTATTTTTATTCATTATCTGTCCTTTGTTTTGACGTGCGTTTTATCATCTTTCTGTCTTCTATAGAGAGTTCTAGGTGTGTGCGTGTGTTCGTGCGTGTGCGTGCGTGTGTGTGTGCGTGTGTTCGTGCGTGTGCGTGCGTGTGCGTGCGTGTGTGTGCGTGTGTTGGTGCGTGTGCGTGTTTTTAGTCATACTGTCTGCCTAACCTGTTCCTGTCATTCTGTCCTTGCGTTTCTTTCAATGTGCTCCTTCATGTGTTTGTAGGAGCTATGTCTGCACCCCCGTCCACTACCTGAGGTAAACGCTACAGAACTGCTGCTAAGGACGTCTACATTATATAATAAATATATATATATATATATATAAATTTATATATATATATATATATATATATATATATATATATATATATATATATTAGAGCTGGGACTCGATTAAAAAAATTAATCTAATTAATCAGAGGCTTTGCGATTAATTAATCTAGATTAATCGCATTTTAATCGCATATCAATATTCAACCCGAGAACAGCGAGAAACCTTTTTTTTAAATGTTTTTTGGTATCCCAGTGAATCAACGAATAGTGACTACAGGATACCACTCATTTTCAACATTTTACTGTCATTAATATACCTGAAATAATAATAAAAAGTCACCCCATTCTGTGTTGCCTGGAACTGGAGGTCTGAAAAAACTGTAACAGTAACAAGTACATCTCAGTGTCATCACAAAGCTGTACTTACTTCATATTGTTACTGTTTTTTGTCAGACCTCCAGTTCTAGGCAACACAAAATGGGGTGACTTTTTATTATTTCCAGTTTTCAGTACTATAGAAAAGCGCCCAGTGAGAAACGTTCCGCGGTGAAAAAAAAGTGCGATTAATTTATCTGTAGTTAATCACGATTAATTTTTCTGTAGTTAATTAATCTAAATTAATCGCAATTAGTCCCGGCCCTAATATATATATATATACACGTGACGGCCATACATGATCATGTTCTCATACTCTCAAACAACACATTACAATCATGTGGTACTTCATGACGTGGATGTTGTAATTTTAATTTATGTATTAATATTAAATACAATATGACAAAGACAAAGGACATAAAAAAAAGTATATAAAAAACCAAATAAATAATATCCTTAAATTTGAAAAAGTAGTAGGAAGAAGTCTTCAGATATTTAGTGTTCACACACTCGCATTAAAAGAGAGGACAAAATGAAAGACAATGTTAACAAAACAAGCAGTCTAGATCTCTATACACACTATTACGGTATTACCTATAGCTTTTCTATTTCTATTCTATATCTAATAGACCAAAATGTATTTTGGCGGGCCTTGCTGCCGTCGTAATGACAGATTTTACACCTGCTGAAAACAGCAACCAGATCTTAACTACTTTTAATATTATGCATAAGTCCCCCTAAACCACGCCTCCTCCTGTTTTCCTTCTACACTAAATGTAATAGATTCACCAACATGTTTACCAGTTTGTAGACAATCTATTTCCACCATCGAACCCAGAATAGGGACACTATAGTATCAGACTATAGTATCAGACTATAGTATCAGACTATAGTATCAGACTATAGTATCAGACTATAGTATCAGTATCACTATAGTATCAGACTATAGTATCAGACTATAGTATCAGTATCACTATAGTATCAGACTATAGTATCAGTATCACTATAGTATCAGACTATAGTATCAGTATCACTATAGTATCAGACTATAGTATCAGACTATAGTATCAGACTATAGTATCAGACTATAGTATCAGACTATAGTATCAGACTATAGTATCAGACTATAGTATCAGACTATAGTATCAGACTATAGTATCAGACTATAGTATCACTATAGTATCAGACTATAGTATCAGTATCACTATAGTATCACTATAGTATCAGACTATAGTATCAGACTATAGTATCAGACTATAGTATCAGACTATAGTATCAGACTATAGTATCAGTATCACTATAGTATCAGACTATAGTATCAGACTATAGTATCAGACTATAGTATCAGACTATAGTATCAGACTATAGTATCAGACTATAGTATCAGTATCACTATAGTATCAGACTATAGTATCAGACTATAGTATCAGTATCACTATAGTATCAGACTATAGTATCAGAATAGGGACACTATAGTATCAGACTATAGTATCAGACTATAGTATCAGACTATAGTATCAGACTATAGTATCAGACTATAGTATCAGTATCACTATAGTATCACTATAGTATCAGACTATAGTATCAGTATCACTATAGTATCACTATAGTATCAGACTATAGTATCAGACTATAGTATCAGACTATAGTATCAGACTATAGTATCAGACTATAGTATCAGTATCACTATAGTATCACTATAGTATCAGACTATAGTATCAGACTATAGTATCAGACTATAGTATCAGACTATAGTATCAGACTATAGTATCAGACTATAGTATCAGTATCACTATAGTATCAGACTATAGTATCAGACTATAGTATCAGACTATAGTATCAGACTATAGTATCAGACTATAGTATCAGTATCACTATAGTATCAGACTATAGTATCAGACTATAGTATCAGTATCACTATAGTATCAGACTATAGTATCAGAATAGGGACACTATAGTATCAGACTATAGTATCAGACTATAGTATCAGACTATAGTATCAGACTATAGTATCAGACTATAGTATCAGTATCACTATAGTATCAGACTATAGTATCAGACTATAGTATCAGACTATAGTATCAGACTATAGTATCAGACTATAGTATCAGACTATAGTATCAGACTATAGTATCAGACTATAGTATCAGTATCACTATAGTATCACTATAGTATCAGACTATAGTATCAGACTATAGTATCAGACTATAGTATCAGACTATAGTATCAGACTATAGTATCAGACTATAGTATCAGTATCACTATAGTATCAGACTATAGTATCAGACTATAGTATCAGACTATAGTATCAGACTATAGTATCAGACTATAGTATCAGTATCACTATAGTATCAGACTATAGTATCAGACTATAGTATCAGTATCACTATAGTATCAGACTATAGTATCAGAATAGGGACACTATAGTATCAGACTATAGTATCAGACTATAGTATCAGACTATAGTATCAGACTATAGTATCAGACTATAGTATCAGTATCACTATAGTATCAGACTATAGTATCAGACTATAGTATCAGACTATAGTATCAGACTATAGTATCACTATAGTATCAGACTATAGTATCAGACTATAGTATCACTATAGTATCAGACTATAGTATCAGTATCACTATAGTATCACTATAGTATCAGACTATAGTATCAGACTATAGTATCAGACTATAGTATCAGACTATAGTATCAGACTATAGTATCACTATAGTATCAGACTATAGTATCAGTATCACTATAGTATCAGACTATAGTATCAGAATAGGGACACTATAGTATCGTGTAGTAAGCATGCAAATTCACTGTGCGATTACTATAGAAGCCTGCCTAGCTCGTCTGTCTGTGTGTCACGCTGTGACACCACCCGCCCGCCACCAGAGGGCGCAGCTGTATCACACACAAAAAACATGCACGCACGCAGTGACGCAGTAGAAGAAAAAAATACAAACAATAAAACTTTTTAAAAAAAATACAAAAAAAATACAAAAAATAAAACTTAAAAAAAATAAAAAAGTCAGTGTGTGTGTGTGTGTGTGTGTGTGTGTGTGTGTGTGTGTGTGTGTGTGTGTGTGTGTGTGTGTGTGTGTGTGTGTGTGTGTGTGTGTGTGTGTGTGTGTGTGTGTGTGTGTGTGTCAGACTGCCACAACAGCTGCGTTCGCTTCCCGCGTTCACGCGTCTTATTGGTTTGTAGTAGTTGCAAAGTTCTTCACTTTTGTAACTACTAGTGATGAACACCTCTGAACATAATGGAATGCAAAGAGGTGCCATGGGGATATCAGGCTAATGTAATGCCACGGGGAAAGGCTAGCTATTAGCAACAGGCCAACAGCATGGTATCTCTCCAAAGTGCATGCGTGCATTCAGCCATTTCAACGTATTGTGTGATGCAAAAACATTGACAGGGCAAAGCAGTAGGACGTCAGAACCTATGCTTGGCTTTTATTATGGGTATGGCACACCCTTGGATAGGCTCTCTCTCTCTCTCTCTCTCTCTCTCTCTCTCTCTCTCTCTCTCTCTCTCTCTCTCTCCAGAGTAGCTGTTTGGCCCCGGTGGCTTGTTGTGCTGACAGCTCCATTGCACCGTGGCCACCCATGCTTGAAGTCATTCAGCATGTGGAGGGATTATTATTGATACTGTATGTTTTTCATTGTGACTGCTGTAACTATACCGTTACAAGACCATGAACCCGTAAGGCGCATGCGTCTTTCACTCTTCATAGTAATTCATATACATACAGCTATACTTGAGTTTACAGGAAATGGTTTTTTCCACTTTATTAAAATGTATTAAAAGTCAGCTCCAGTATGTTGACGGTATTCATCACCAACACACAAGAAAAAAACAATGACCCACGTCATAATTTAGCGCAGCTTTCGGCAAAGCTAAACAATAAAAACTGCAGTGTTAAATCACATATTTGTTTTGAACACTGTTTCAGAGACATTTCATTCTGATTATGATATGATATCTATGAATTTGTATGTTGCAACTTTAAAACCTGCACTTCATGCAAATTTCTCCTAAAACCACACCCCCGTTGACCCGAAAGACGGAAACGCCCACATTCCTTTGAGAGTACTTGGAGGCGTGTGTGTGTGTGTGTGTGTGTGTGTGTGTGCGTGTGTGTGTGCGTGTGCGTGTGCGTGGACAAAACAAGCTTTATTCAACGGCCCATAACTAAAGCGTCGCTGATCGCAGTCACAAAATGTATATTTCGGGTCAATTAAAATCACAATCGTGCAGAACAGCCGGTTCACGACCTTTTGGCCTTCAAAAATAAGAGCATGCAACACTGAATACAGTATCGCAGGAAGAATGAATGCATTATTAATACGTGGCAGTGTAATACTGATGTTTACCCCCCCCCCTCCCCCCCTCCCAGTAAGGAGCAGCAGAGGCAGATGAAGGCGGTGCAGATGTCTGTGTGGGAGCAGAGGGCCAATCAGCTGCGCAGACATAACCGCTCCAGCTGCGAGGCGCTGTACAGCGAGCTGGAGCCGGAGGAGAGGCTGCTGCTGTCGGCCGCGCTCAACCTCCGGCCCGACATGAAGACACACCTGGACCGCCCCCTGGTGGTGGAGCCGCGCGACGGGTAGGAGCCATGGAGTTATACCTACATTCATTTCAATGGTAGTTTGCTCAGTAGAAGTCTGAATCACCCGGAAGAACCCTCTAGTGCCGTAGCCTCCATGAACGTGCCTGAATCGATCGATGAACGAGCGCTCCACGTTAAACCACAGCTGTGCGGCTCTTTTGCCCGACATGTGGAATGCGCCTGGACCGCTAGGCCAGCGGGGCACCCCTGGTTACCCAGCCGCTCTAGGGGCCTGGTATAGGGCCAGGTGAAGCCGCTCTAGGGGCCTGGTATAGGGCCAGGTGAAGCCGCTCTAGGGGCCTGGTATAGGGCCAGGTGAGCCGCTCTAGGGGCCTGGTATAGGGCCAGGTGAAGCCGCTCTAGGGGCCTGGTATAGGGCCAGGTGAAGCCGCTCTAGGGGCCTGGTATAGGGCCAGGTGACCGCAGGTTAACCACTCAACCACTTAAAGCTTTCGCTGAAATTGTCTGACAAAGCTTTCCCCTCAATAACAGAGAACAGAAAAGACACCAGTAAGTAGAATAGTACTATGGCCGAACTAGCCTGGGCACCATTCCATTTCGGGTTCATGAACCGGTCGGGAGCGGATGATATCGCTACGTCATGTGCGTGGAAGGAACACGTTATTCCGACCAGTTCCTTTCCCCTCCAACTGGCGCCCCGGCTGGCCAGGGGGAAGTAGTTTAGAGACCAGGACTACTGCATGTTTTTTGGGAGGGTACCTACCCTAGCTGATTGTGACAATTATTGTGACAATAATCGTGTCGATTACGTCAAGCGATTGCGATCGGAGACGCCATGTGTGTAATAATTGTATGACATGGTGGACAGGCTTCCGCAGCACGGAGGAGGCGGCGGCGGCCACCAGCACCACCATCACAACCATCACAACCACAAGCCCCGCCCACGCACGCCAGAGGATGGCGAGAACCCGCCCACCACCGCTGGCTCGGACGACGCTCCGCCTCTGCAGCCTCGACGCCACCACCGCCACAGAGACAGAGACAGGTACACAGGGGGGGGGAGCTTTTCTGCCTTTATTGATAGTAGTTGTTTAATAAAAAGCATTTTTGTCCGAGCTCCCCGGCTACTTTTTTCAAACGGGGTTCGTTTGGGAAATCCACAGTTGCACACCGGGAGCGCACTCGCCTATTAGTCTGTATTGGCAGGGCGGTCAGCGTACCTATATCGAACACACCGAGTGCCACCCTCCTCCCGACCGATAGGGGCGCGTAGTTGAAAGCCAATGGCAAAATAACACCTCTGATAAAAATGCTTTTTATTAAACAACGCGGGATGCAGAAATTCTAATCGCTGGAGCTGCTACTAACTAACACCCGTGGGACACTTTGTGAGTACTTTATATTTGTAATCTGAATGTTTATATATACGGAAGTCTTGTAAATGCAGCGTTCGCCAAAAACAGGGTGAAGTTTCTTCATGACTCTCGTATGAATACGAGAGTCATGAACCATGGCTAGTGCCTACAGTATGTGATATGCACAGGTATCCTTGATTAGTATCCTTTAGTTCAGGGCTGCCCAGACCTTTACAGGTACACCTTGGAGAGGAGAATTACTCTCATCCTCGTAACACGCATAAGCATATAGAGTACATACAACCAACAACATAACCAACAATAACAACAACCAACATAAGCATATACAGTACATACAACCAACAACATAGTAAATGTAGATGCCATTGAACTATTTGGAACGTTTCAATCAAAGTCATTCAGACCCGTTTCATAGTCATGAACAGAAACCACTAATACCACTAATAGCCTTTTTGGTCTGTTTGGTTGGTTTTTCAAATTGCTCGTGTGCAAAAGATAGTTGGTTACCTGGTACCCTATATGGTTTCCTTTATTGATTACCTATTGGTTACCTGGTATCCTATATGGTTTCCTTTATTGATTACCTATTGGTTACCTGGTACCCTATATGGTTTCCTTTATTGATTACCTATTGGTTACCTGGTACCCTATATGGTTTCCTTTATTGATTACCTATTGGTTACCTGGTATCCTATATGGTTTCCTTTATTGATTACCTATTGGTTACCTGGTATCCTATATGGTTTCCTTTATTGATTACCTATAGTTGGTTACCTGGTACCCTATATGGTTTCCATTTTCTCTGTGGAAGGGAGTCATTTTATTTATCTTTAAAACAAAATATTTACATTTTTTTTTAAACTATACTATACTATACGACAGCATTTTTAATGAGAACAAATAAAAGTTTAGCATGTTGTTTTAGACAGACACTAGGTTCAGTGTTTATGTGGTAGCCTAGTTTCTTAATGCACATTGCACTGTGATTATTTATTTGCTTGTTGTTGACTATATAGCCCATGTTTATTCTCCTTATTCCGAGCCGCTGCTAAAATGCCTAAATAAATGCCTAAATAGTCAAATTGTGTAACATTGACAGGGAAGAGACGAACGGGACGAACGGGGAGACGACCAACAAGGACGGGAGGCACCACGTTCACCACAGCCGCTCCAAGGACCACCACGACGGAGGGAGTCGCGGGAGGGAGGGCAGCGGGAAGGAGGACGGAGGAGGCCGGAGGCACCACCACAACCAGAGCTCCGCCGACGAGGGAGGGGAGAGAGAGCACCGGCACCACCACTCCCACCGGCAGAGCCGAGAGGGCAACAACGGGACGCTGAACGGCGCCGGCAGGGCGGAGCGCAGGTCGCGGCACAAGGACGGGCGCTCGTCCACCCGGGACGGCGAGAGGTGCTCGCGG
>NC_139710.1:50153613-50293613 GCF_964188405.1 Protomyctophum parallelum | reverse complement strand
TCCCTCAATGGGATACCCGGCGGAACGTATTGATCCCCACAAACCGGCTAGAGCCTTGAGGTCAGCTCACCTTTCACCTTTTATTGACCCGGCGAACTGCCCAACTCAAAACCAGGGGCGACCCTAGGCTTTGGAATGGCCTTCCCCTTCACATGAGATCCATCCAGTCCATCAAGGTTTTTAAGTCCTTACTTAGGACCCATGTTTTCGACTTGGCTTTTAGCCGAGCTTAATTTTTATTGACTTCAAATTTTTACTACTACTACAACTACTACAGCAAGTAGTTGGATTGGTGTGGACTGGCCTTTACATTGCTGACATTGGGGGGGGGGGGACCGGGCCTTCTGTTCGGCACCGTGACTGTGGAGCCTTCCTATACATTTCAGAGCACCGCAGAACCTGGCCTGGACTCTTTAAAGCAGGCCTAAAAACCTTTATTTCGGAAGGCCTTTTCCTGTTAAACTGTCAGCAATATCCTTTTGTTCTTGACGTTAAGTCAGGCCCGGTTTGGCCATCGGCAGCACCGGGTGGCCTGCCTCCTAGTGGCCTGGCTGTCCAAAAAAAAAAGAAAAAAAAAAAGAAAAAAAAAAAATATATATATATATATATTTTTTTTTTTGCATCAGGTCAGGCCAGCAAAAAATAAATCTCTCCTAAGCTCAGGCCAGGCCAGCCACAGTCAATTTCAATTCAATTCAGGCAGTGTTGCTGCAGCACAACTACGTTGTGTGTCTTGTGTTAATGGAGGGAAGAAGTTCATAATATAAATAACTTCAGATGGTACATTTCTCATGTGAAATTACTGTAAAGGCCCCCAAAATGTCCCCCAACACGCGCACGGTGTGGCCTGCCAGGGCGTATAACTCCCGGCCTGATTTGGAGTTCCACTCCAGGCCTGCATTAAGTATACCCTGCGTTTAACCTTCTATGATGGATGAATTCTGTGTTTGTTGTAGATGGTGGACCTGGGGCTGATCCTCCACCCTGGAGCGTACTTCAGGGACCTGTGGAACATCCTGGACTTCATAGTGGTCAGTGGGGCGCTGGTGGCTTTTGCTTTTTCGTAAGTTTAACGTCTCTTTTTCCCCCCTTTATGTCCATCTCTGTAATGAACGTGTATTTCATGTTTTAATGGGAATTAAAACCACATTTATATTTTCCGTCATTTCCCGCGTGGGGATTTCCTGCGTTGGAGACCCAGCTTCGTTCCGTTGGCCTTCATCAGGGCACCCCCTGATGAAGGGTTAGGGTTAGGGTCCAGTTGGCCTTCATCAGGGCACCCCCTGATGAAGGGTTAGGGTTAGGGTCCAGTTGGCCTTCATCAGGGCACCCCCTGATGAAGGCCAACGGGACCAAACGTTTTTCTATATGTTTTATAGTCAACTAAACACTAGGAGAAGTTGTGCAGACTTTTATATTCTTTTGAACTGTCGGCACATACCACAACAAACTGGATTATTTGACATCAACCTTGTATCTCCATATTGTTTTTCATTTATTTAGGAAATTAATACTCCTACTTTGTTGTATAAGAGCTTCATGCTAAATGTGTGGGGTCACGGCACTCCATCTTTAACAAAATGAAAAGTATTAACAAGAGCTTGTGACAAAATAATAATAACTAGGTTGGACCCAACGGAACACAGGTTGGTTCTGACATATACATGGTTTCCGTCCGACAGCGATGAACTGTGCTTCAGTTTTGTCCTGTTGTGTTGTGTATGTGATGCTGACACCTCTGACCTCCTCTGTTTAATGTATGTGATGCTGACACCTCTGACCTCCTCTGTTTAATGCCATGGATCGTTTGAAGGAGCTTCATGGGGTAATGGCCTTCTCTCACCTCTCTCTCATCCTACCCGTCTGTCCATGTGTGTGTGTGTGCGTGTGAGAGAGAGAGAGAGAGACAGAGAGAGAGTTAACATGGCCTACACTGCAATAAAAAAAGAGTCCATCTCAACAAGTAATTTCATCACGTACTGGTGTTTAGACCAATGGTTCTTCTTAAACCTTTCCACATCAAGGACCCCCACATTAACATGTATTTGGCTGCGGACTCCCATCTGAACATCATTTTGTGCCAGGAACCCCCATACAAGCTACAGTAGTCGCTTTCTCAACACGTTGCGATGCGACACGTTAATGTAAAAAAAAAAAAAATGAAATGTGGGGGTCCTTGTCATGGAAAAGTTTGGTAATCAGAACTGATCTTGGAAATGTCACTTTAATGTAATGTGTGAGAATCTGAATTCGGCCTAAAATCAAAGTCTAAAATCAATTTTTTACACTATTTTCCATTTATTTATTTATTTATTTCAAGAATTAATGTGTGAGGAAATGGCTCATTAAGAAGGCTCTTTTAATGCAGTGCAGCTGCTCCATCCATCCGTCCGTCCGTCCGCACGAAGACATGCCCTGTCTGGGACAGAACCGAGCACACGCCTCCTTCCATCAGCCCATAATCGTCCTCAGCGCTCACACACTGCTTCACACTTATAGATGGGAGTATGGTGTACCTCCATCTGTCCATCACTCTGTATCTGTATCCTCCACCCCAACGGGGGAACCATCTTGCCCGGCACCACCATCACCACTACCACCTCCACCTCCACCTCCACCACCACCTCCACCACCACCACCACAGTATACTTCATAATGGATGTGCTGCCTGTGCTGCGCTGCGCTGCGCTAGGCTGGAATGATACCATCAATTTCACATTCTCCCATTATTAATTCAGTGGAAGGCTCACTAATGTAGCGGCGCGAGCCGTTAACCGGAGGGCATGAGTATATACGGTACTCATTGGTGTCTATAGATCTTTCTCCGCCGATCCCAAGCATGAACATACTGTATATAATACTGTATGGGCCACGTACGGTGACTGCTCTGTGACTGACCACCATGTACTGTCATTTCATTCATGTGTATTGCTGTGCCACTCCATTGGCCTGTGACTGTTTGTGTTCACTTTCAGGAACTTTTCACTTATAAATAATAGTATAGTTGTGGTGATTCTCAGCCTTGTGGGCCGGGGGCCCACTTGTAGGCCGTAGGGCTGACCTCGATTAGTCGAATAGTCGACTAATCGATCGGAACGGGTCTCAGTCGACTGACCACCTCTTAGTCGACTGAGCAAAAAATATATATATATACAAAAATATTGTATTATTCCACTAGGTCTGTGGGGGACATAAACACATTTGAACATTCTGACTGTTCAAATCTCCAATGTGCATCTGGAGTGTGTCTGCCTGTGTGGCAATGTGCCACTGCCTGTGACTTGAATCGCACAGTGCGCTGGCCTGATAGACTCCAGAATCTCAATCTCACCTGCTGTGCTCAATCTGGCTAATGACAAGCCTCTCAGTTGTTAAAAAAAAAGATTTGAACAGTCAGAATGTTCAAATGTGTTTATGTCCCCCACAGACCTAGTGGAATAATACAATATTTTTGTATATTTTTGTAAATATTGTATTTTTATATACAATTTTTTGGGGCAAATAAAGAAAAAGAAATCGACTATTAGTCGACTAACAGCAAATGTATTCATCTATCAGTCGACTATACAAATCCTTAGTCGGGGACAGCCCTAGTAGGCCGTAAGGGAAATTGTAAAGTGAGACCACAAAAAAAAAACTGTATTTATGTAAAAACAAATCAAGGTATTTCTTTCTTTAAAACCGGAAGATAATCGATTGATTGACCGCTTAGCACGGCTGCCATGTTAAGTGGGTGGGGCTACGAATGCTGCCATGTTAAGTGGGTGGGGCTACGGATGCTGCCATGTTAAGTGGGTGGGGCTACGAATGCTGCCATGTTAAGTGGGTGGGGCTACGGATGCTGCCATGTTAAGTGGGTGGGCCTACGAATGCTGCCATGTTAAGTGGGTGGGGCTACGTATGCTGCCATGTTAAGTGGGTGGGGCTACGAATGCTGCCATGTTAAGTGGGTGGGGCTACGAATGCTGCCATGTTAAGTGGGTGGGGCTACGAATGCTGCCATGTTAAGTGGGTGGGGCTACGAATGCTGCCATGTTAAGTGGGTGGGGCTACGGAGTACGGACTCTTTGGAGACTTTCAAGTGATCCCCGATCCAGATCCAGGTTGAGAACCACTGATGCACTGCATGGCTGTAGATTCTTGTCCGTGTAAGAATCTGAAGCCATGCCGTGTCACTTTATTCTTTAGTCTGTACAGCGGTTATTTGCTTATTATACACCATAGAGTGCAGAAGTAATTTCCTTGGTTCCCTGGAAGTCATTTCTCCACGGAAAATAACATTGGTGTTCCAAACAAATAAACAAACAAACTGGCTTGGCGATATTGCTCTGATCTTTACGATAAGATACAGTAAGATACATTATGTCAATCAGTCATAATTTGATTCAGTCCGTTTCTAGCGAACGTTGAACTAGGAGGCAGTAACTTTAACGTTTTCTCGCAGTCACTTGATTCTTCATATCCAATATGAGGGAAACCGCCGGGATAATTTGTTTCTTTTTGGAACCCACTTCTTATTTGACGCAATTGGGGGGGGGGGGGGGAAAGTCTATGAGAATTCAGAATAGGGGAAAAAACGTGATGTTTAAATCACGTCAGACTTCGGTGCTCTATATTACCTTCTTTTACTATTCACGTTTAAACCCTGAACGTTTAAGCAGCATACTGTGTGCAATATATTTGAGAGCTGCGCCTGTAATGGCAGACAGCGGTATAGGCTAGCTCCAGCATAGACAGCGGTATAGGCTAGCTCCAGCATAGACAGCGGTATAGGCTAGCTCCAGCATAGACAGCGGTATAGGCTAGCTCCAGCATAGACAGCGGTATAGGCTAGCTCCAGCATAGACAGCGGTATAGGCTAGCTCCAGCATAGACAGCGGTATAGGCTAGCTCCAGGAATGACCGGCACATTCGTCATCCAACCACTCACTTCATTATCCGTTCATTATGGCCAAAGCTGGTCCCGTCTATACTTTGGCCGTCACTTTCCACAATCATCCGCCGCCAAATAACTAAATATCTTCTCCACATAAGTGCACATCTATTTTCATTCACAGAACAAAACAAACAAACAAAAGAAATGTTGTGTTGAGTTTTGTCAATATTTTTTTTTTTTTTTTTTTAAGATATTTTTTTGTGGCTTACGCCTTTATTGATTTTTTAAGGGATAGAAAGTAGGCTGACAGGAAACGGGAGAGAGATGGGGGGATGACATGCGGTAAAGGCCGTGTCGGGTCCGGGAGTCGAACCCGCGGCACACCGCGACTGGATCACCAGTCCGGTGCCCAGACCGTTACGCTACGGCCTGGGCCGAGTTTTGTCAATATTGATGCAAATGTGTTCTTCATTTGTCTGTGTCCGCCCGTGTATTTGCACTATAAGATACATTTATGTGTGGGTGGGAAGGGTCCATAACTGTGCTGTGCCTTGTGTTTTATCACTGTTTCCCCCCCTATTAGATCGCAGCAAGGTTTGAACAGGTGGGGATCCCCTACAACCCCCCCCCCCCCTTCTCTCATTCTTCTTCTGCTTAGAATAGGTTAATGTGTTGTTTATGATGAAAGAAAAGCATTATTCTCTCATTCTTCTTCTGCTTAGAATAGGTTAATGTGTTGTTTATGATGAAAGAAAAGCATTATTCACCGAATCAAAATGTCTTTTCAACACAAGAGGAAACTGTTCCAACGATAGTCAGATAGCTTTCAAGTGCGACTCCCTATCTGCAACGGAAACCTTAAAGAAAACACGGTATTCTCTTATTAGCCTAAAGAGGTATTCGTGGCGGGTTCTTTGAAAGCTATCAGAATATCTTGTGCGTTTTTTATTTATTTTTTAACGTTTAACAGAGCCGTACCTAGACAGCATCAGGCCCTATTATGACGCATGCTAGACTAATGCATCGGAGCATGACACTTCCTGCATGCAGCTGTTCACTGCAAGGGGGGGGGGGGGGGGAGAGAGAGAGAGAGAGAGAGAGAGAGAGAGAGAGAGAGAGAGAGAGAGAGAGAGAGAGAGAGAGAGAGAGAGAGAGAGAGAGAGAGAGAGAGAGAGAGAGAGAGAGAGAGAGAGAGAGAGAGAGAGAGAGAGAGAGAGAGGAGACGACAGGAACCATACTATTAGTCCAGGGGCCAGGCGAGATTTTGGTACCATTTTGGTGGCCGTACATTTTTGGTATCTTTGTGTTCCTACATGTGTCTAGTTTATATTTTTGTTTGATAACCCTTCCAATTCAGTAGCTTAATGCCAGTTAACACTATTTAAACAAACCTACCCCATATGAAACTGTGATGTGTGTATATCCTTTATATGACTTCTAGACAATACATTTTGGTAAGCAGTGGTCTTATAAATAATTGATCCTATGGCAATTTTCTCAGTAGAATCCATTTCTGCTAACAACTTTTTTCTATTGTACATATTTAATTAGATAATTTGCTTATTGATTGAAATTCTTTATTTGGAATACCCCTTGAGATACAATATCTGGTTTTCGAGAGGGTCCACAAGCATACAATCAATACAAGGTAATTAACAGAAAAATAAAAAGGAAAACAAAACAAAAACAAAACACACTTGTAAGTTTCAGTAAAGCAGTAGTTGTGGAATAATTTGACCTAACGATTATCGATTATTTATTTTCATAATCGATTTCGGGTCCTATCAACGATAATCGATTAATCGATTAATCGGACCCATCCCTAGCCACCACTGCATTCAACGCTTTGAAACGGATAATTGCCTCGACACATCTAATGGCAGTGTCGTCCACCTGTGGATCAAACTTGTTCGCCATGAGCTGGTGGTGCAGGGGTTGAAACAACCAGCGGAGGTCGCCGCTCCCGTACACACACACGTCTCTTCTGAGTGTCCCCTTGCATGGAGGGTACGGGGCGGGTACCTCACCCTCATGACCGCCCCAGTGCTGCAGGCGAGCGATAGCGGTCATGTCAGAGCGGTGGTACTTGCTGTCGGCCGGCTCCGACCCGGGCACGGAGCTCAGCCTGTTCAGACTGGCCCACAGGTGTTCTTCGGGGGCCAACGTGTCCTTGCTCCACTCCATGAAGTCCTGAGCCTGTTTGTTCTCCAGCACGTGTTTCACAAATTCTCTGGTGACCACAAAGTAATTGCTGCCTGAGAACATAGGGATTGGTGGGGGTGTCTTCCTGATTCCTGTATTGGCGAAGGTATTGATGTAATCGTTGTCATTGTTGACTTTGTGATGGTACTGCCAGCGGACCTTCTTGGCGTCCGGCACGTCCTCGGACTCCAAACTGTTCTGCCCGTTGAGCACCTTCATTGCCCGGACCATTTCCGCGTTAGTCTTGATGGGGAGGTCCGCGCCGCACGTGTTGAGCAGATACTTCCACTCGACGGGTGACTTCAGCAGGTCGTCCATGCAGTTTAAATGGGCCTGCGTCATGGACCAGGTTCCCCATGACACTCTTTCTAGTTTGCTGGCGACGAACACATTGGGGAAACAGGACACGATCGCCATCACAGCTTCCTTGAACCCCTCCGCCGACTTCTGGTCCATATGCACACAATAGACATTTTGCGGGTGGTACACGGCACGCAGGAGCCGCTCAAACATCTCGACGTCGCCGTGAATCGACATGGAGTAGGCGATGGGGAAGTCTCGCTCCTCTGCGCTGAGTGGCGCTGCGATGAAGCCTCTCATGAACTTGTATGCTTGGCAGTCCTTTGTCGCGCTACGATAAAACTCCTCCGATAGCCTCTCCTGAGGTCGTAGAAGTTGAGCAATCTCGTCTTTCTTGCCCACAAGCTCTCCGCGGATGAGAGCCGAGCAGACCGGCAAGTCCTCCTCAGCCACTCTGTGACGTGGCCCCAACTCGTAAAGCAGGAAAGCACTCAGAAGGATGGTCCCCAATAAAGCACTTAGAAGGATGGCCCGGGGTTTTCTTCTACTAAACTGCCCAACTCGAAAGATCCATCTGTCCATTTCTACACAAATTCCTTTTTATGCGGAGCTTGCGGTATAGACGCAAGAACCCCTTTTTACTGTATATTATGCTGATGTATCTTTATATCTTTGTATTGATCTCCGAACTGGTTCACTCCGTGGGTATCCCCTTGACGTTGGTGCACTTAGGCAGTCCGGGTCTTTAGCTGTACGTGGCGCCGCTGATTGGTCAATTCTCTTCTGGTCTCTGGTATCTCAATCTGTAGACCTGGAATGAATGGTCTTCTGCTATACTTTATACTAGGGTGAATGAATGGTCTTCTGCGCTATACTTTATACTAGGGTGAATGAATGGTCTTCTGCTATACTTTATACTAGGGTGCCGTGCCGTCGTGGCCTGACGTCACACCACTAACCGTTTCCGTGACAACAGTAATGAATGATGACACCCCTGTAATGTTTTAAGGATGCAGAATCAGAATCATTATTACAACGTCAAAGCAAAGACGAGAAGAGAGCCAGTGTTGTTATTTAGAGTTGGTTGTTGGCCAGCGGTCCTGTTTCTTCACTCTTATCATCGTACATCATCATGCATCATACTGGCCAATCAGAATGCCTGTTGCACAACTTTACGTCATATTTGGTGGACATTTGACCTAATTTCTCCTTTCATTGTTGATGGCAAATATGAGACGTGTGGGGACAAGATGACGTAATACTTTTGGGTACAAAAGCTATATATACTGTATATGTGAAGTGAGGGGTGCTGTTATCATCGTACATCATCATGACGTAAAATAGACACTATGGCCCTCATTTATCAACATGGCGTACGTACGCCCAAATATGGGTGTACACCGGAACTTTCTGCTTTTATTATTTCCGCAAAACCTTGAACTCGAACATGCACCAGGACAAATATCACGTCAGGTCGGGAGCTGTCGTAGGCTTTATCCTCACCTGTTTTTGAGTGGTGCAAACCACTCCTACAACCAGCTTGCAATGTCCTTGTACTTGTTTGTTTGTTTGTGTGTGTGTCTGTCTGTGTGAGCATGAGTATGTGACTTAATAATAGCAGTAGGGGGCGCCAGAAACAGTGAGAGGGGTAGTGACTCTAATGAGAGAGAGTGAGAGAGAGAGAGAGAGAGAGAGAGGGGGGGGGGGGGGGGGGGGGAATTGCACCACTCAGTTCACACGTGTGTGATTTTTCTATTGTACACAACCGGAGCAGGATTCACTGACCAGCTGACAGGCTGTCACAGGCACCCCTGATGTCATTGTTGTAAATGAAAACCAGAGAGGTGTTCATTCTCGAGGTCGGCTGTACCTTTGACTATAGCCTGGAAGAAGCCTTTCTAACCAAAGTGCTGAAGTATTAGCAGCTAGTGCAGACCAGCTGTAGCTAGGCTACAGATGTAAACTTTTAGTTTTTATCTTTGGCAGCCCAGGGCATGTGCATAAGTTGCTTGGTTAAAATGTTATTGATTAAAAGAAAATAATAATAAAACAAATGTTTCAAAGATGCAAATTCTCAAATTAAATATGCACAATAGAAAAAGGTTGTGCAGAAATGGATTCTACTGAGAAAATGACCTTAGGATCAACTCTTTATAAGACCACTGCTTACCAAAATGTATTGTCTAGAAGTCATATAAAGGATATACACACATCACAGTTTCATATGGCGTAGGTTTGTTTAAATCTATACTATAATAGAGCGAATGTCTGAGTGTGTGTGACTGTGAGTGTGTGTGTGTCCGACCGCATTTTATCTCCTCATTATCTCCTCACTGCCTGCACCAATCGTTCCCACTTTTCACACAGGCATTGACCATATGAATATGGAGGGCGTGACGGAGCCCTTTTTTCGATTTGACACATTAATGATTATTAATTAATTTATTAGTGAATTAAAAACGCACCCGGGTGCAGTACCCCCCGCAGCCACAGGGCGGCAAAACTCCAAGTGAATTGCATTTTGGGACCGTCACTGATTAATACTGGGACACAGTTTTCCGCGTAACTTCAGTTGTTTCGCCCGCAGTTACAGATACACACACACACACACACACACAAATATATTATAGAAGTTGAAATATATCGGAACGGGTAAGGACTAGTAGTGTTAACTGGCATTAAGCTACTGAATTGGAAGGGTTATCAAACAAAAATATAAACTAGAGACATGTAGGAACACAAAGATACCAAAAATGTACGGCCACCAAAATGGTACCAATTCGTGAAAATATCAGTATTGGCCCCTGGACTATATGATTCATCACGTGGTTGCCACGATGTTAGAGAGTACCACACACACCTTTTACAGTAGGGTTGTGAGTATGGAATGATGTCAGGTGCACGTACGCCACTCGTCAAGGAAGTCAGAAAGCAGAAAGTTGTTGTTGTTGTGGTCAGAAAGAGGTTTACCGATGCTGCAGTATGTGGTTCTGTGGTTGTTTTCGGGTCAATTGAATCCTTATCTCGACGTTAACTACGACATTTTGCCATGTTGTGTGGCGTCACTGGCCTGCTTAAAAGTTTGGCGCATGTGATCATGCAATGTATATGTAGCTCATTTGCTTTGTTAGAGCAGGTATAGTACTGTACCATAGGTACAGTACGTGGATAATGTTGTTGTTATTTAGTTGCAAAACACGTATGGATAATGACATGCAGACGTTGTAGTGAAACATAATAATAATAATAATAATAATAATAATAATAATAATAATAAATGTAATAATAATAATAATAACTGATTGACTATTCATTGACAGCCTGTAGTTCTTTGACACTGTTGAAAGTAATGCAATTTCATAATGTTGCAGTGACCTTATAGCTTTAAGTGAGTCAGGCCAAAACTTTATTCTTCTATTATTTATCCCAATCAAGGAAAGACGTCTTCTTCCTCTAACGCTGAAATGGTTCTATTTTATTCTGTGCACATCTGTCTGTCTGTTTGTTTATATACTTTTATATTGCTCCTTTTTGATAGTTTTCTGAAATGCTGATTCAGCACAGGTACATTTAGGTGACACTTACATAGGGATTTGTTTTAAATTAAATTCTAAGTTTTATTAGTTCCTTCTACTGTCCTGGTTTAATGGGGAGCAACTGTCCAATCCATGAATCCGTGTTATTTCTCTGGTCTAAAATAATCCAGTCAGTACTGTCAACTTGCTGGTCAACAGAATGTTTGTTTTACTTTTATGTAAGCCAATTTAGTTATAATTTAATTTATTATTGGCCTTAAATTGTACTGTAGTTTCAGTTCTGTGGTTTGCTTTTTTTTAAAGCTCACACAAATTCACTGGACTGTTCAGGATGAAAGAACTTTTGTCAGTCTCCACCAAATCTCTTTGGCTATTTTTGGCTAACGTTACACCTAGAATATGGATGAAAATCTTCAGCTGTTTATTATTATTATTAATATTATTACAGTTGACACTGCATTGTTTTTTATCGTGTGGCAGTCATTCGACAAAGTAGGATTGGCGTGTAGGCTTGAACCGAAGCGTGTATGGAAACAGCTTTGGTTCTTTCTGAAAAGGAAATGACTCCGTTTCTTTTGTGCAGCTGATTGACAGGTTGTTGAATAGAGAAGCGTTAGTCCTGCATGCATAAAGCTCTACAAACATGAGTTCTGGTTCTTGGAATCTTGGATAGGAAAGACTTAAACAAAGGGAAGGAACTCGGCATTTCACACAGTGAGATTAAGGCTTTTTACAAAAGTTGTGGATTGTTCGTCTGGCTGAAGGAGCTTAAACCGGCTGTTGTAGCTGATGTTCAGAAACTTTTTTGCAGTTCTTTCCAGGATAAGTATAGTCTGAAGCTTGCAGACTGAAATGAGAACAGGCTCCTTACAAACAGGATAAGTATAGTCTGAAGCTTGCAGACTGAAATGAGAACAGGCTCCTTACAAACAGGATAAGTATAGTCTGAAGCCTGCAGACTGAAATGAGAACAGGCTCCTTACAAACAGGATAAGTATAGTCTGAAGCTTGCAGACTGAAATGAGAACAGGCTCCTTACAAACAGGATAAGTATAGTCTGAAGCTTGCAGACTGAAATGAGAACAGGCTCCTTACAAACAGGATAAGTATAGTCTGAAGCTTGCAGACTGAAATGAGAACAGGCTCCTTACAAACACCCGCTGTAAATGTTTGCAAGGAGAAGCTATTATATTGCATTCAAAGCTATGGTAGCTTCTGTATAAATATCAGCATGCACTGTTTGCTGGCTAAATAATTCGACCGAAGAGTGGACACAACTGTGATGTTACCGGCTTTTCATAAATTGATGAACCGCTAAGAAATGCGAGATTTCTTTTCTTTTCTTTTTTTGTGCTGCTTATTTTCCAAAGAGTCAATGTATTCCGTCAACATGGTCTCATACTGTATTAGCAGCACTCCCATGATTCAAAGCTCTCTTCTGTACGTACTTGAAAGTATTACAACCTCACCACCTTTCCTTCATCCTAGAAGTATTACAACCTCACCACCTTTCCTTCATCCTAGAAGTATTACAACCTCACCACCTTTCCTTCATCCTAGTTCTCATTTGCATGGAGAACATGTGTTGAAATGAAGCTGCAGTGGAAACAACTTGCTGTGCAAAAACCACATCATTTGCATGCATTCACCACTTAAACCCATTTAGACCCGAGGACGATTCTACAAAACAGTTTTACCCAAAAACCTGGTGTTTCTATGTCAGTGCTGCTCAACCTTTTTCATGTCAAGGAGGAGCCCCGGAATGACCTGTATTTGGCTGTGTGTGGACCCCCATCTGACCCCCGGAATGACCTGTATTTGGCTGTGTGTGGACCCCCATCTGACCCCCGGAATGACCTGTATTTGGCTGTGTGTGGACCCCCATCTGACCCCTGGAATGATCTGTATTTGGCTGTGTGTGGACCCCCATCTGACCCCCGGAATGACCTGTATTTGGCTGTGTGTGGACCCCCATCTGACCCCCGGAATGATCTGTATTTGGCTGTGTGTGGACCCCCATCTGACCCCCGGAATGCCCTGTATTTGGCTGTGTGTGGACCCCCATCTGACCCCCGGAATGACCTGTATTTGACTGTGTGTGGACCCCCATCTGACCCCCGGAATGACCTGTATTTGGCTGTGTGTGGACCCCCATCTGACCCCCGGAATGATCTGTATTTGGCTGTGTGTGGACCCCCGGAATGACCTGTATTTGACTGTGTGTGGACCCCCATCTGAAAATAATGTGTTGTTCCAGGGACACCGCAGAAGCAAAGATTTGAGTTAAAAACGTTCGCTCTGAAAGAATACATATTCAAAGATTTGCACTACATTTTCACGATTAAAAAAAAATAGCAGACCTACAAGCTCGTAGCGCTGCACTTGCGCTATGAGCTTGTAGATCTGCTATTTTTCAATAGTTAAATAGTATAACATAATGCTTAAAACGCCCCTCCTTTACTATCCACACCAAAAATCTTTGTTGTAAAATCGACGATCTACAAGCTCACAACACGTCACCTTGCAATGCGTTGTGAGCTTGTAGATTTCCGCAGAATGTTCGGCTACTATGACATGCCCAGAATTCTATAGGGACACATGGGTTTAAGTGGTTAATATGTAGATTTCTGTCCGACTATGGCTCATGTAATCCAGGATTACATGAATAGTCCTATGGCTCATGTAATCCAGGATTACATGAATAGTCCTATGGCTCATGTAATCCAGGATTACATCAATAGTCCTATGGCTCATGTAATCCATCATTACATGAATAGTCCTATGGCTCATGTAATCCAGGATTACATGAATAGTCCTATGGCTCATGTAATCCAGGATTACATGAATAGTCCTATGGCTCATGTAATCCAGGATTACATGAATAGTCCTATGGCTCATGTAATCCAGGATTACATGAATAGTCCTATGGCTCATGTAATCCAGGATTACATGAATAGTCCTATGGCTCATGTAATCCAGGATTACATGAATAGTCCTATGGCTCATGTAATCCAGGATTACATCAATTGTGTAGAGAATAGAGATGAATGGTTTGGAGAGGCATGTGTCACTACTGTATTGTGAGTCGTCTAATTCATTTGTAATGTAAAATAAGTGTGTAGTGCTTGGTAATGTTCAACATAATGTCCTACATACTACTGTACATTACACTCATCCAGACTGGTTTACAAACATTGTTTAATTATTATTTTAAAAGAAAGCGCTGTTTTGCTTTTGTACTAAAGTAATACTGTATGATAGTTCTTATTAGGTTTACACTCTTTTAGACTTCTAGCTTGTTCATGGCTATTATAGGTCTATATAACACGTTTTAGCTCTATATAGCATTTATTTTTAGAATACGTTTTGTGTAATGGTAATTGAATTGACAGATTTTACTATGCTACTGTGCTTTGATGTGCTAGCATCTAGCAAGAGTGTAGATCTACAAAATTGCCTGCATTTTGTTTTTCTTTCAATTTGGCTAAATCAGTAGGAATTGGCTATGGCTGAAGGGAAATGTCGTTAAACTGTTTACACATAAAGGCTTTTAAATTTGACATGACCCGAGTGTAATGATGCTTTGACCTTTGACATGACCCGAGTGTAATGATGCTTTGACCTTTGACATGACCCCAGTGTAATGATGCTTTGACCTTTGACATGACCCGAGTGTAATGATGCTTTGACCTTTGACATGACCCCAGTGTAATGATGCTTTGACCTTTGACATGACCCCAGTGTAATGATGCTTTGACCTTTGACATGACCCCAGTGTAATGATGCTTTGACCTTTGACATGACCCCAGTGTAATGATGCTTTGACCTTTGACATGACCCCAGTGTAATGATGCTTTGACCTTTGACATGACCCGAGTGTAATGATGCTTTGACCTTTGACATGACCCCAGTGTAATGATGCTTTGACCTTTGACATGACCCCAGTGTAATGATGCTTTGACCTTTGACATGACCCCAGTGTAATGGTGCTTTGACCTTTGACATGACCCCAGTGTAATGATGCTTTGACCTTTGACATGACCCCAGTGTAATGGTGCTTTGACCTTTGACATGACCCCAGTGTAATGAGGCTTTGACCTTTGACATGACCCCAGTGTAATGGTGCTTTGACCTTTGACATGACCCCAGTGTAATGATGCTTTGACCTTTGGCATGACCCCAGTGTAATGGTGCTTTGACCTTTGACATGACCCCAGTGTAATGGTGCTTTGACCTTTGACATGACCCCAGTGTAATGGTGCTTTGACCTTTGACATGACCCCAGTGTAATGAGGCTTTGACCTTTGACATGACCCCAGTGTAATGATGCTTTGACCTTTGACATGACCCCAGTGTAATGATGCTTTGACCTTTGACATGACCCCAGTGTAATGGTGCTTTGACCTTTGACATGACCCCAGTGTAATGATGCTTTGACCTTTGACATGACCCCAGTGTAATGATGCTTTGACCTTTGACATGACCCCAGTGTAATGGTGCTTTGACCTTTGACATGACCCCAGTGTAATGATGCTTTGACCTTTGACCTCGTGCAGGGGGAGCAAAGGGAAGGACATCAGCACCATCAAGTCCCTGAGGGTCCTACGCGTCCTGAGACCTCTGAAGACCATCAAACGTCTGCCAAAGCTCAAGGTTCTGTTCTGGTTCTGTCTGGCTCCTCAACACACACACACACTGTCCTTGGGCCGGCACTCTTACTCCGTACCAGAACCATGTTCTCAACATATTCAGGCCGTGACTACCCTGAGGGGTCGGGACCCACGTGTTGAGAACCCCTGCTGTAAGGGTCCATTTGGTTCCATTTGTACTCTCTCAGAGTTACAGTCCTGTAAGGGTCCATTTGGTTCCATTTGTACTCTCTCAGAGTTACAGTCCTGTAAGGGTCCATTTTTATTCAAGAAATGTCTTGACAGTTTTCTGAAAAAGCTATGTTTCTGTCAGTCATTCTTTGATTTTTCTAAAATAGCAGACCTACAAGCTCGTAGCTATGAGCTTGTAGGTCTGCTATTTTTCAATAGCTAAAGCATAACATAAGGCTAACACCAAAAGGGGTTCCCGCCCCAACATGGGTTAAGCACTGGGAATGTAGGAGTTGAGGCGTTCCATTTAGTTTGCCTCAGTTCCACAGAGAACTGTTGTGAACCTGTTGAGGCGTTCCATTTAGTTTGCCTCAGTTCCACAGAGATCTGTTGTGAACCTGTTGAGGCGTTCCATTTAGTTTGCCTCAGTTCCACAGAGATCTGTTGTGAACCTGTTGAGGCGTTCCATTTAGTTTGCCTCAGTTCCACAGAGATCTGTTGTGAACCTGTTGAGGCGTTCCATTTAGTTTGCCTCAGTTCCACAGAGAACTGTTGTGAACCTGTTGAGGCGTTCCATTTAGTTTGCCTCAGTTCCACAGAGAACTGTTGTGAACCTGTTGAGGCGTTCCATTTAGTTTGCCTCAGTTCCACAGAGAACTGTTGTGAACCTGTTGAGGCGTTCCATTTAGTTTGCCTCAGTTCCACAGAGAACTGTTGTGAACCTGTTGAGGCGTTCCATTTAGTTTGCCTCAGTTCCACAGAGAACTGTTGTGAACCTGTGGAGGCGTTCCATTTAGTTTGCCTCAGTTCCACAGAGAACTGTTGTGAACCTGTCCCTCCGTGTCCGCGCTGCAGGCGGTGTTCGACTGCGTGGTCAACTCCCTGAAGAACGTGCTGAACATCCTCATCGTCTACCTGCTCTTCATGTTCATCTTCGCCGTCATCGCCGTGCAGCTCTTCAAAGGAAAGTTCTTCTATTGCACGGACGAGTCCAAGGGCCTGGAGAAAGACTGCAGGTTCGTCCATGCACACCACGTGGCCAAGCGGGCCTGGTGCTGATTCTTACACACACACACACACACACACAGCCTGGGTTCCAGCCTGGATCGCTGCTTTCCGTGAACCTGAATTGTCACTTGCTTTACTCAGTCTGGACATGGCCCTATCTCCAAGGTAGGCGGGACATGCCCGCGGTGAAATGGACCCCTTATCATTCACTAAACTCTCCCCTGTTTTTTGGTACTACGGAATCTGACAGTGGACTACTGAATTGTTTACTTTTTTACCGTAGGTTTTTACTGTTGAGTCTAGAACTGGTGCTATTTTGTACAACAGTAAGAAGCATGTATAGAGTAGTGGCGCTGGCTGATGAAATATCGGCATCAACGTGGCTACGTAACAGTTGACGTTATGAAATGCGAGTTCAGGCTGGAACCCAGGCTCTCACACACACACACACACACACACACACACACACACACACACACACACACACACACACACACACACACACACACTCCAAGTGCCTCCTAGAGAAAGACTGCAGGTTGGTGCTCATTTAACTTCTACTGCACCGACAAGTCCAAGGGCCTTTACAAAAACTTTACAGAATTGTCCATTTATTTCTCAGCCTCTGTAGCAGAAACATTAAATGACACGGGTGCTTTCCCAGATTGAAAGGTATAAAAGGTCGCTGCTTGTACCCGTATGAGTGAAATTATTTTTATTATATTGACATCTGCACATGGATTATAAGTAGTGTATAATCTTATGGACATACTGTATAATAATATAAACGTACTGTAGGTACAGTCAACATCCAATTCCTCCTCTGCTCTCCCCCTTTCCTCCAGAGGGCAGTTCCTGGACTACGACAAAGACGAGGTGGAAGCCAAGCCTCGCGAGTGGAAGAAGTACGAGTTCCACTACGACAACGTGCTGTGGGCTTTCCTCACCCTGTTCACCGTGTCCACCGGGGAGGGCTGGCCGACGTAAGTACGACTTCCACTATACGGTGGGCCTTCCTCACCCTGTTCACCATGTCCACTATGGGGAGGGCTGGCCGACGTAAGTACGACTTCCACTACGGTGGGCCTTCCTCACCCTGTTCACCCTGTCCACTATGGGGGGGGAGGGCTGGCCGACGTAAGTACCAGTTCTACTACAGTGGGCTTTCCTCACCCTGTTCACCGTGTCCACTATGGGGAGGGAGGGCTGGCCGACGTAAGTACGAGTTCCACTACGGTGGGCCTTCCTCACCCTGTTCACCGTGTCCACTATGGGGAGGGAGGGCTGGCCGACGTAAGTATGAGTTCTACTATGGTGGGCCTTCCTCACCCTGTTCACCGTGTCCACCGGGGAGGGCTGGCCGACGTAAGTACGAGCTCCACTACGGTGGGCCTTCCTCACCCTGTTCACCATGTCCACTATGGGGAGGGAGGGCTGGCCGACGTAAGTATGAGTTCCACTACGGTGGGCCTTCCTCACCCTGTTCACCGAGTCCACTATGGGGAGGGAGGGCTGGCCGACGTAAGTACGAGTTCCACTATACGGTGGGCCTTCCTCACCCTGTTCACCCTGTCCACTATGGGGAGGGAGGGCTGGCCGACGTAAGTACGAGTTCAACTACGGTGGGCCTTCCTCACCCTGTTCACCGTGTCCACTATGGGGAGGGAGGGCTGGCCGACGTAAGTACGAGTTCAACTACGGTGGGCCTTCCTCACCCTGTTCACCCTGTCCACTATGGGGAGGGAGGGCTGGCCGACGTAAGTATGAGTTCCACTACGGTGGGCCTTCCTCACCCTGTTCACCGTGTCCACTATGGGGAGGAGGGCTGGCCGACGTAAGTATGAGTTTCACTACGGTGGGCCTTCCTCACCCTGTTCACCGTGTCCACTATGGGGAGGGAGGGCTGGCCGACGTAAGTATGAGTTCCACTACGGTGGGCCTTCCTCACCCTGTTCACCGAGTCCACTATGGGGAGGGCTGGCCGACGTAAGTACGAGTTCTACTACGGTGGGCCTTCCTCACCCTGTTCACCCTGTTCACTATGGGGAGGGAGGGCTGGCCGACGTACGACAGTATAAATATATATATATATATATATATGTATATATATATATATATTATATTCAGCACAATTGGGTACTTTTCACAATTCAAAAATAGCAAAAAGGGCCTGAGCGTAGTTGTAGGTATTCGACCTGTGACCTCTCAGTTATAGTACTGTCTCTTTAAGTTCTCTTTACAGTGTTTGGATCCATTAAGCCCATTATTAGATACTCTGCTGCTGATCTGACGCCATAGAAACATCATCGTTCAAAGGATTTGTTGAGTCGAGGCTGAAAGGCCATTAATTGCTGATCGCATCTCATACCCTGAAGGTTTAAGTGGTTAAGCTCTGAACATTATAGTGCTGTTAATGAAAGCGCTGCTTTATATTTGCTTGCAACGCTGAATATTAATTTCATGCCAATTATTATTATTATTATTATAAGCATTTTATATATTTAAACATTTGAATTACATCAATCAACACTGGCTGCTGTGTGTGTGTGTGTGTGTGTGTGTGTGTGTGTGTGTGTGTGTGTGTGTGTGTGTGTGTGTGTGTGTGTGTGTGTGTGTGTGTGTGTGTGCGCGTGTGCAACACCCGGGATTTGAACTCGGGCCTCCCACGTGAAAGTCAACATCTTAACCACTAGACCAAAGGGATATCCATCTGGATATTAGATATTAGACTTTTGAGGCCATCAGGCAGAGGCTCTGAGTCACTCAGCTACACATGCATGCGTCTGCGTGTGAAATCAGCTACACATGCATGCGTCTGCGTCTGCGTGTGAAATCAGCTACACATGCATGCGTCTGCGTGTGCGTGTGAAATCAGCTACACATGCATGCGTCTGCGTGTGCGTGTGAAATCAGCTACACATGCATGCATCTGCGTGTGCGTGTGAAATCAGCTACACATGCATGCGTCTGCGTGTGCGTGTGAAATCAGCTACACATGCATGCGTCTGCGTGTGAAATCAGCTACACATGCATGCGTGTGCGTGTGCGTGTGAAATCAGCTACACATGCATGCGTCTGCGTGTGCGTGTGAAATCAGCTACACATGCATGCGTGTGCGTGTGCGTGTGAAATCAGCTACACATGCATGCGTGTGCGTGTGAAATCGCACGACATTTGGTCGACTAAAAGTAGACTAACACTGAAGCATTTCAGATGACTTAAGACTTTCAGATGACTTTCAGATGACTTTCAGATGGCTTAATCAGGAGATGTAGTAGCCACAGGATAATCTAAGCGGTGGATATTGCTCATGTCTTTATGAATGTAAATTGTCCTGTTTGTGTTTTGTTTTGTTATGTGTTTCTGCATACTTGGCTGCTGTGTCGCAAGACAAATTTCAGTGTGAACTGACAATAAAGTACTATATCATATCATATCATATCACTACAGTATATGATGACTGAAACTCTGTGTGTGTGTGTGTGTGTGTGTGTGTGTGTGTGTGTGTGTGTGTGTGTGTGTGTGTGTGTGTGTGTGTGTGCGTGCGTGTGCGTGTGCGTGTGCGTGTGCGTGTGCGTGTGCGTGTGTGTGTTTGTGCGTGTGTGTCCTCCAGGGTCCTGAAGCACTCGGTGGATGCCACCTTCGAGGACCAGGGTCCCAGCCCGGGCTACCGCATTGAGATCTCCATCTTCTACGTGGTCTACTTCGTGGTCTTCCCGTTCTTCTTCGTCAACATCTTCGTGGCTCTGATCATCATCACGTTCCAGGAGCAGGGAGACAAGGCCATGTCCGAGTGCAGCCTGGAGAAGAACGAGGTAATCCCGATTTATTTATTATTATTATTTTATTTTATTTTATTTTACTTTTCATATACCCAGTTGCTTGGAACTCGCAACCAGGAAAACCTGGCACCCATGGCTGAGAGGTCGGCTGGTTGGGGCGCCCGGTGGCCTAGCGGTCCAGGCGCGTCATGCCACATATAGGCTCTGGCCTGACAGCGTGTCGCGTGTTCGAGTCCCGTCCATGACGACCCTTTGCTGCATGTCTCTCCCCTTCTCTCTCTCCCTCTCCCTTTTCGTTTTTATCCCATGATTTTGTAACCTGCTTTGTAAAAATGAAAGGTTGTCTTATTTGTTTCATATTGTACACCCTGAAGATTTACGGGCCCACAAGGGTCCATTTGGTTCCCAACGGTCATTAACTGAGGACCAGGGGTGTAGTGGGGGTACATCACGTACCCCCCGTACGTCATGGAGCGCCATCCCCCCCACAATGTTTTGAACTGTCATTTACTTTCATGGATACCATTAAGCGTTGCAAAGCCTCCGTTTCTCAATAGACTATATACACGTCTGCATGTTTTAATAGTGCCTGTGTGCGTTGCGCACGTCATTGCATGTGTGCACACCAGGGGGGCAGTCAGCCAGATATTTCGTGAAGCCTCATTTGAAATCGGTAGTTCATATAATGGCCTGTTGTGGCGCTGGACTGGACCCAAAAAGCCCCATAGCTCCATAGAGGCCCATGTATTTGGGCCCAACTTCACCTAGACTGTATTACCTTAATAAACATGGTCATGAATACTTTCTTCTTCCAGTCACTAGTTTAAAGTCTCATTTCTAATGTCATAATATTCTTTTTGGAAAATTATGGTCCCATTAATTAAAAAAATGACCATAAAGAAAAAAAAACATTGCGTATGTTCTGAGGGGCGTGGCTACCATTACAGTCTATGATCGGGATTCCCCTCCCACTCGAGTCAAAATAAAAACCAACGGAGAAGAAGGGGGGAAGTCCCGCCTCGTTGTCTGGGCAGCCAATGGCCAGCTGGTCCAAAACAGAGCCAGCCAATGGCCAGCTGGTACCAAACGGATCTAGAAAGATGGCGACTTACATCCATATTATTACAGGCTTCATTTTACGTTCATGTTAGACCCGGCGAACGCTTTGTCCATATTTTTTACAGTCTATGGTGCACACGCACATGTCTTATGGGGTCCCCCCCCCCCCCCACTTCTAAAAGTAGCACTACAACACTGCTGAGTAGTCGGACCACCCCTCCCCCCTCCCCCCAAGGACACCAGGGCCCCAACGTTCAGAACCAATGAACGTCATTTCATAATAAATTAAAGTAATGCCTGCCAGGCTGCCACGTTGGACAAAATGGCTGTCAAATGTGGCTCATTAAATCACTGCGATAGTCTCACAGTGTGACTGGCTAATGGTGTGTGTGGTGGACCCGACCCCTACGGTCGCTTAGGGCTCCAGGGTCTGTACTGAGGTGCAGTGTGTGTGGTGGACCCCTACGGTCCCTTAGGGCTCCAGGGTCTGTACTGAGGTGCAGTGTGTGTGGTGGACCCCTACGGTCCCTTAGGGCTCCAGGGTCTGTACTGAGGTGCAGTGTGTGTGGTGGACCCCTACGGTCCCTTAGGGCTCCAGGGTCTGTACTGAGGTGCAGTGTGTGTGGTGGACCCCTACGGCCCCTTAGGGCTCCAGGGTCTGTACTGAGGTGTGTGTGTGTGGTGGACCCCTACGGTCCCTTAGGGCTCCAGGGTCTGTACTGAGGTGCAGTGTGTGTGGTGGACCCCTACGGTCCCTTAGGGCTCCAGGGTCTGTACTGAGGTGCAGTGGTGGAAAAAAGTACACAAATGTTTTACTTATAAGTAAAAGTATATCAATGCTGCAATATAGAATTAGTTACAAGTAAAAGTCCCGGAATTCAAAATGTACTCGAGTAAAAAGTGCAAAAGTATTGGCATCAAAATGTACTTAAAGTACATAAAATTAAAAAAAAGTACTCATTGTGCATAATGTCTCATTTCAAGTTTTCAAATGCATAAAAAATTAAATAAAAAATGAAATTTGAAAATAGCCGATCTACAAGCTCCCGATTGTAGCTCTTATAGCCGATCTACGGAAAACCGATCGGTGGTTAGACTGGCATAGTGTCAACCCCTTACCCCTGTGTGGGGTCGGTGGTTAGACTGGCATAGTGTCAACCCCTTACCCCTGTGTGGGGTCGGTGGTTAGACTGGCATAGTGTCAACCCCTTACCCCTGTGTGGGGTCGGTGGTTAGACTGGCATAGTGTCAACCCCTTACCCCTGTGTGGGGGTCGGTGGTTAGACTGGCATAGTGTCAACCCCTTACCCCTGTGTGGGGTCGGTGGTTAGACTGGCATAGTGTCAACCCCTTACCCCTGTGTGGGGTCGGTGGTTAGACTGGCATAGTGTCAACCCCTTACCCCTGTGTGGGGTCGGTGGTTAGACTGGCATAGTGTCGACCCCTTACCCCTGTGTGGGGTCGGTGGTTAGACTGGCATAGTGTCAACCCCTTACCCCTGTGTGGGGTCGGTGGTTAGACTGGCATAGTGTCAACCCCTTACCCCTGTGTGGGGTCGGTGGTTAGACTGGCATAGTGTCGACCCCTTACCCCTGTGTGGGGTCGGTGGTTAGACTGGCATAGTGTCAACCCCTTACCCCTGTGTGGGGTCGGTGGTTAGACTGGCATAGTCACCGATACCGATATGACCAAATAAGGGCCGATACCGATAGGCTACAGTATTGGGACATCCAAGTAATTTTGATGACAGCAGTGGTTCCCTATGGAGACACAAAGATGACCAGCAGTGGTTCTCTGTGTCTCCCAAATTTACAAATTATTAGAAAACTACTAATTTACATTTTAGATTGAGATCATTATTACAAAACATACATTAACCATTTAACCAGCCCTATTTATTACGCGCCGCGATACGATTTTTTTAATACATTTCGTACATTTCAAACCTGTGAAATGGGACATTCTGCACAATTTTGTAATTTCAAGTATATAATACCAATAACTTTGTACTATTACTGAATCATTGAATTTAGAATTCTAGACTTGTAACAGTATGAGTATGTTCTATATTGCAGTATTACTATAATTAACCCATTTGGGGCGGGAACCCCTTTTGGTGTTAGCATTACGTTATGCTTTAGCTATTGAAAAATAGCAGATCTACAAGCTCATAGCGCGCTACGAGCTTGTAGGTCTGCTATTTTTGAAAAAAGACTGACATAGAAACATAGCTTTTTCAGAAACCGTCAGGATGTAGAAGAACATTTTTTAGAATCTGATCTCAGGTCAGAATGGGTTTTAACTTTTAACCCATTCTGACCGGGCACCCATTTTGGTGTTAGCATCATGTTATGCTTTACCTATTCAAAAATAGCAGATCTACAAGCTCATATCGCGCCACCGAGTGGCGCGATACGAGCTTGTAGGTCTGCTATTTTTTGAAAAATCGAACAACGACTGACATTTTTTAGAATCTGATCTCAGGTCAGAATGGGTTCATCAGACCAGTGTGTGTCCGGCGGAAACCTCGTATGAATCTGATCTCAGGTCAGAATGGGTTAAGCCATGTATTTGTTTGAAATAGTCTGAAGATGTAATTCCCTTCTCCTCCTGCAGAGGGCCTGCATCGACTTTGCCATCAACGCCAAGCCGCTGACTCGCTACATGCCAGAGGACACGCAGTCCTTCCAGTACCGCATGTGGAAGTTCGTGGTGTCGGGGCCGTTCGAGTACTCCATCATGAGCATGATTGCAGTCAACACGGTGGTGCTCATGATGAAGGTAAATACTATAATAATTAATATAATTATTAATATAATAATTACACAGTTTTGGAGCCCTTCTGGCTCCAAAACTGTGGAATGCACTTCCCATTGCAGTCAGAACTGCAGCATCACTCCCAATCTTCCGCCGTAGTCTGAAAACCCACCTTTTCAGACTCCATCATGGCCCGTAGCACTTACCCTAACCCCTTAGATAGCATTTCTGTAGACTTAGATAGCATCTGATACAGACTTATAGCATGTTATGTAGACGGCACTATAATTGCATTGTATATAGTCATAGCACGCCATAGTACATATGTACTGTATAGCATAGTAGTATATATATAGCTTATATGTATAGTCTCATAATATAGATATTCCACTGTTACTTTCTTAGCTTACGCATGTTTTATGATAAATGCTTTTGTGATGTATTCCCATGCTTTTGTTCCTGATTATTGTAAGTCGCTCTGGATTAAGAGCGTCTGCTAAATGCCTAAATTGTAAATTGTAAATTGTAAATTGTAATAATATTCTGTCCTTATTAACCCAAGACGTCCCCAAACGTCTTCATAATTACACCCGTAGGAGGCCCAGGACGCCTGTGGACGTCTTTAGGCGTGCCACTGTTGTTTGTGGCAGCAAATTTCTATTTTAGTTTTAGTCATAGTCTTTGGACTGACACTTCATTTAGTTCTTGTCATATTTTAGTCACCTGAAATGTTCTAGTGTTAGTCTAGTTTTAGCCGACTAAATGTCATGCAATTTTAGTCGACTAAATCTACAGTTGATTTAGTCGACTAAAATGTATTTTGGCGGGCCTTGATGTCGTCGTAATGGCTGATTTTTGTCGACAATTCTGTCGACAAATTAAAACTAGACTAAAAATCGACTGTGGATTTAGTCTGCTAAAATTGCAAGATATTTAGTCGACTAAAACTAGACTAACACTAAAGCATTTTGGATGACTAAAATAGGAATGGAATTGTATTCAAAAACTGACTAAAACTAACATCAAAATTAGCTGTCAAAATCAACAGTCTCTGTGCCCCTCCCTCAGTTAAGTCAACACAGTCTCTGTGCCCCTCCCTCAGTTCCACGGAGCTCCCGACGTCTACGAATCCCTGCTGAGGAATCTCAACATCGTGTTCACCGCTCTCTTCTCCCTGGAGTGCATCCTCAAGATCATCGCCTTCGGCCCTCTGGTGGGTCAAACAGTTTCAACACTAATAGTGCTCAAAACGTCCCCACATTATTACACCTGTAGGTGTGCATCTCCAGGACGTCTGGAGATGTTTTTAGGTATTTTTTTAGGAGCGCCAATATCCATTTTTTGACAGCTCCATTTGCTAGGCAACGCCTTGTTCAGAAGCTCCCGGACATGTTTTGCGCTGCATGCGCGCAGCCGTTCACTTCCTTGTCTACGGGCAGACAAATCTTGCTATAATCTCTGAATCTATACAGCGCTGTCCGAGTTCCGAAAGGCAGCGCAGAAGTGCGTTAAAGAAGAAGACGTTAAAGGACCATACAGGGCCACACCACCCCGACAATATCGCCAAGACTGTTTGTTTATTTTTGGACCACAATGCTAAATATGAGAATGTTATTCTGCATAGAGAAAACCTTCCACGAACTAGCTGGGGATGTGCTCTATTCAGTCACGAATATTCAGTTGTCTACTGTTCAATTCAATGTGCTGCGACTGAAGCATGAATCATTTCCCCCCCTCCCCCCCAGAATTACCTGAAAGATGCCTGGAACGTGTTTGACTTTGTAACCGTGCTGGGGAGCATCACTGACATCCTGGTCACTGAAATCAAAGTAAGTCTCCACCGTGTGCTCAGCGTTCACCTAGTAATCGCATGCAGCAATTTCATCTATGATAATAATGACAGAGAGGCAGGCAGGCAGGCAGTGTGACACACACACACACACACACACACACACACACACACACACACACACTCACACACAGTCACAGTCACACACACGCACACGCACACAAGCATAGCCCAGACTGCTGATACAACAAAGGCCTGTACACAAGCTTTGTGCAGACATGCTAACTATCCATATCAGCAAAGCAGCCTTGGCGGTGCGCCAGCGAGCCTGATAATTCAGACGAGTAGACCTCGGGGGGGGGGGGGGGGGGGGGGTTGATGGTATTGATCTCTATCCCTGAGGCCTGATACAGGATCTGAGGACAGATGCTTTCTTTGAATGCAGCCTATAGAGATTCATGCAGGGATATGTTAAAGGTAGCAGCTTATTGGCACGCACTCCTGGGTTGTGTCCAGCACCACTGCCTACTGTAGCCACATGCACTTTGATTAGTATTGGCCACGTAGAAGCCCTTAGTTTGACAACGTCACCATCATTCTTTGGGTGGGACAATCTTTGAAAATGTGCCCACAATATGGACGTGGGTGGGGCTTAATGTGGTTAATTATTGTGACGTAACATATCAACCTTCACGCATGCATGTGTTAAATAAATGATGAAGTCATTGTTTCCCCAATATAGTAATCAATTCCTATCAAAATGTGTTTTTTCCTTGTGAAAATAGTGATATTTGTCAGGTGAAAAAAGCGTTGTCTCCATTGTGTGTCCCCCCCCCCCCACCCCCCCCCCATATATATATATTTTTTAAACATATGTTTATTGATTTTTCGTTACAACATAGTATTTTCAAAGCAATTATTCACGTATATTTTTCCCCCCACAACCCCATGGCAGCACAAATACTAAACAACATCTTCGAAGAAACATCAGGAAATGTCCATAAATACAAAACAAATAGAAAAACAATAATAATAATAATAATAACAAAAAACAAACACATTACATACAGTTAAACAAACAAATACACAATGTTCCATCACAGTTCCCCCCCTCCCCCCATATTGGTATGATTATTATTTTAGTAACGTGTATGTTTGTGCGTCACAACCTCGCGCCTAGCGGCCGTTGTGAGCTCCTCCTTCCCCGTCACCCCGTGAGTGTGAGCATGCTTCTCTGCGGCGTTGCTCTGCACTGTCTGCAGCATGCTTCTCTGCGGCGTTGCTCTGCACTGTCTGCAGCATGCTTCTCTGCGGCGTTGCTCTGCACTGTCTGCAGCATGCTTCTCTGCGGCGTTGCTCTGCACTGTCTGCAGCATGCGTGGCTGCGGCGTTGCTCTGCACTGTCTGCAGCATGCGTGGCTGCAAGGTATATTTGCCTCTCCCCTTCCCATTGGCCAGAGGGCAGCTTTGCCGTTGCTTGCATGGTGTCCCATTGGCCAGAGGAGCCAATCGGGCTAGGCCGTCAGTATGACTAGGGCTAGACTATGACGAGGTCGTCTAGTTTTCATGAGCTTTCATTAGGCAGACTTCACCTGACAAAAATAGCAAACGTAGCAGATTGACAAGCTAAAAACACGTCACGTTTCACGGCACGTTTCGAGCTACAATCTGTTTATTGACATTCAGGTTACAAGAAAGCTGCGGTTACAGTGTTGAAAGTGGTCAAAACAGTAGACGCATCAAAGCTGGCGAGAAGACAGTGTTAAATAAGACTTGTGCATGAAGGCACACAATGAACAAAATGAAAGGAAACAAACTTAATGGGCCGGAAAACAAGAAATGTAAACGTAAAAAAGTATGACTGGTAGAAGTTATACGTTTATTACTAGACGATTCACCATCTGACAAGATGCCACCGTTTATTATCCTATGAATATGAATATCATATCGGGGAGGTTCAGCTCATGAAAATATATTTTTAACCCATTTAGACATAATAAAAAAATAAAAAAATAAATATGGAGATGAGAGGTTTCCGCCCGACAGCAGCGATTGTGTTCTGCTTTAAGGGTGTTGTTGTATATTGTTCCTCACTTCGTCTTCTTCTTCCTCACTTTATTCTGATTCTGTCTGTCCCCTATTCTGTCTGTCTGTCTGTCTGTCTGTCTGTCTGTCTGTCTGTCTGTCTGTCTGTCTGTCTGTCTGTCTGTCTGTCTGTCTGTCTGTCTGTCTGTCTGTCTGTCTGTCTGTCTGTCTGTCTGTCTGTCTGTCTGTCTGTCTGTCTGTCTGTCTGTCTGTCTGTCTGTCTGTCTGTCTGTGTCTCTGTCTGTCTGTCTGTCTGTCTGTCTGTCTGTCTGTCTGTCTGTCTGTCTGTCTGTCTGTCTGTATGTCTGTATGTCTGTATGTCTGTCTGTCTGTCTGTCTGTCTGTGTCTCTGTCTGTCTGTCTGTCTGTCTGTCTCTGTCTGTCCAATTGTCCTCACTAATGTTACCACCAACTGCTCCAAAATGTCCCTTTTAGACTACGGTGAGTGACTTCACAACATGCTGTCAAAATGGGTCATTTTGTTTTATACAAAAAACTGAACCACCGCATGAACTCAGCCAGAACTAGCATGCTTCAGTGAACCTGCGGCATGAGATGTGACCATGTGATGTGACCATGTGATGTGACCATGTGATGTGACCATGAGATGTGACCATGTGATGTGACCATGTGATGTGACCATGTGATGTGACCATGAGATGTGACCATGAGATGTGACCATGAGATGTGACCATGTGATGTGACCATGTGATGTGACCATGAGATGTGACCATGTGATGTGACCATGTGATGTGACCATGTGATGTGACCATGTGATGTGACCATGAGATGTGACCATGTGATGTGACCATGAGATGTGACCATGAGATGTGACCATGAGATGTGACCATGAGATGTGACCATGAGATGTGACCATGTGATGTGACCATGAGATGTGACCATGTGATGTGACCATGTGATGTGACCATGAGATGTGACCATGAGATGTGACCATGAGATGTGACCATGAGATGTGACCATGAGACGTGACCATGAGATGTGACCATGTGATGTGACCATGTGATGTGACCATGAGACGTGACCATGAGACGTGACCATGAGACGTGACCATGAGACGTGACCATGTGATGTGACCATGAGATGTGACCATGTGATGTGACCATGTGATGTGACCATGAGACGTGACCATGAGACGTGACCATGAGACGTGACCATGAGACGTGACCATGAGACGTGACCATGTGATGTGACCATGAGATGTGACCATGTGATGTGACCATGTGATGTGACCATGTGATGTGACCATGAGACGTGACCATGAGATGTGACCATGAGATGTGACCAGCTTTTCTCCTTGTTTCTTGTTCCTTTTTGTTGGTTCTGATGATGATGAGTTGCAGCTTTGTTGTTGATTCTTGGTTTTCCTTGTTTTGCTTTTTTGTTTCCATGTTGCTATTGTGACAATCAACTTTAATAAGGTGGACAATAGTTATCTTGTTACATTTATTGTTCTGCATATTCAACTGTTCAATTATTCTCTAGATGTGACATGAGATGGCGTTTGTTAATGCAAAATCTGTTGGTGAGCACTTATAGCACAGTTGAAACACAATAATGAGACAGACACAATTCAGAGTTTCAGAGTATTGGAATAGAATGTATTCGAATACGGGGACAGCAGTGAAGCGTTACAATGGAACACCGTACTGACCCACCCCATCTCAGTCAGACTTCAGCTTATATACATTGACACGTTTAGTCCCCTGAGCTTATTGAATTATATTTCCGTGGTTTTTAACCAGTGGTTCAGCTTTGGAGGCATGAGTTCCAGCTGGTCCCCAGCTAAATGATGGAAAGATCTTTAACTCTTGACCCTCATGTGGGTCCATTTGGTGATTGGTGATTGGTTGACTGGTGTTCTAGTTGGTACGTGGTTGGTTGACTGGTGTTCTTTGTGGCTTGCAGGCGGACCGCCTGTTGAACCTGAGTTTCCTGAGGCTGTTCAGAGCTGCGCGCCTCATCAAGCTGCTGAGACAGGGTTACACCATCCGCATCCTGCTCTGGACCTTTGTCCAGTCCTTCAAGGTGACCGCACGCATGCACACACACACACACACACACACACACACACACACACACACGCTCGCGTGCGCATTAATTAAAGTTCTCGGTCGCCATGACGGCGGCGGTGGCTCAGGGGTAGAGTGGCCGGAAGGTTAACCGCAAGGTTCCCAGTTATAACCCGGGCTCCCCCAGAGTTAGTGTCGAAGTGTCCTTGAGCAAGACACTGAACCCCTAATTGCTCCTGATGTGCTATTTGGTGCCTTGCATGGTTTCCGCCTCCATCGGTGTATGAATGTATGTGTGTGTGTGTGTGTGTGTGTGTGTGTGTGTGTGTGTGTGTGTGTGTGTGTGTGTGTGTGTGTGTGTGTGTGTGTGTGTGTGTGTGTGTGTGTGTGTGTGTGTGTGTGTGTGTGTGTGAAAGAATGGGTGAATGTAATGCACACTCTGTGTAAAGCGCCTTATATAAAGGTGCTATATAAATGCACCATTTATCATTTGGATCTTATGGAAGTCAGCAAGTCCTAAGATAGCATTATTTGCACCAAAAATAGCAGATCTACAAGTTCACAACACATCGCTGCTAATAACCGCTATTAGTCTAGAGATGTTGTTATTATGCTGAGATACTGTGTAACTAAGACAGGTCTTGCGTCGTTGTGTAGTATTATGTTGTGTATTGATTGAAAGTATTAATGTTTGTACAAACATGCTAATGGTAGCTCCAAGATGAGTTGCTACTGTTACAATACAGTGGCTAATGGGCATGTAAATAAATAAACAGCTATGAACACGCACGCACACACACACACGCACGCACGCACGCACGCACGCACGCACGCACGCACGCACGCACGCACGCACGCACGCACGCACGCACGCACGCACGCACACACACACACACACACACACACACACACACACGCACACACACACACACACACATTTGGCTGCGCAGGCACATAACACCTGGAGTCGCTGCGACTGCATGAATAATTGACGGTGTTTTGGTTTGTTTTCCCGCTCCAGGCTCTGCCCTATGTCTGCCTGCTGATTGCTATGCTGTTCTTCATTTATGCCATCATCGGGATGCAGGTGGGTGATGTGATGATGTCACCGTATTTACTGTTCTTCATTTATGCCAGCATCGGGTTGCAGGTGGGTGATGTGATGATGTCACCGCACGGTGACATCATCGGGATGCAGGTGGGTGATGTGATGATGTCACCGCACCGTATTTACTGTGGGAAGTGGGGGGGGAAATGTTTTACTTTAGTGTAAAGGTATATTCAGTGATTTCACTTAATTCAAATATCACTTCTTTTTTTGTTTTGTTGTGACAATCCTCCCTACTATAGAGTGTGCTGACCATATAAGGAGTTCCTCCCTGTCCCCAGTTAACCCCTGGGGGTAAAAAAAAAATAGGTTTATTTTTTGGCTGGGTGGCCCAGCCTTCATCCAATCAGGATCGAGAGGGGCCTTCCGCCAATCACGATCGAGCGGGGGCGGGTCTTGGCGTGCGTGCTGTTGGCCTGTCGCGTGTCCCCCCCCCCCACTGTAGTGCGTGCATGTGCACATCTTGTTACCGGGGCGGACCGGGGGGTTTTCCAAATCACCCAAATCACTGAATGCTCCTGAATGGGGGGGTGGGGGGCACAGTATAAACAATCGGAACAAGTTAAAAACAGGGAACACATAAAAATATAATACAGTAATGCAATGAGCAGAACAAAAACAGTCAAAGCAGAACAAAAACGTAAGGCTGTAAAAGTGAATCAGGTAAGCATGGGCACATGGGCCTTTAGGAGTCTCTTAAAACCATCACCTGACTCAGTATATTTACATATTGTATCCTCTGCATTTTACACCTGCCATCTTTAAAGCTGTTTGTTTAAATAAGTGTTTAATTAGCTCTATATCCCCATAGCAATCATTGCTATAGTGTTTGTTCAGTAACACATGTCTGTCTCTCCAGCCCTTTAGTAAATAGAAAATGAATATTCATGTCAGGTGAGGGAACTCACACATATACAGGATTCATTTTGAAAAATTGAAATTGAAATGTTAGCTGGTGAATTATGTTCATGGGCTTCTATCATCTGATTGGACAAAACTGGTATCCCGGTTGTATTTTGTAGAGGGCTGTAGAGATGGAGAGACCCCTGTTACTGAACAAACACCATGTGGTAGTAGGACTACTAAAATACGAATATAAAGCTTCTTTATTTATTTTTTTAAACAAAGACAATCAATTATACAATTATACTAAATCTTCCACAAATATTATGCAACATTTTGGACTGAAATGATTTAATCAGACAATAAATATCCCACTTTCCTCTCTGTCTCTCCTCCCTTCACGTTCTCCTTTCCTCTCTGTCTCTCCTCCCTTCACGTTCTCCTTTCCTCTCTGTCTCTCCTCCCTTCACGTTCTCCTTTCCTCTCTGTCTCTCCTCCCTTCACGTTCTCCTTTCCTCTCTGTCTCTCCTCCCTTCACGTTCTCGACCCTCAGGTGTTCGGAAACATCGAACTTGACGAGGACACGGATATCAATCACCACAACAACTTCCGCACGTTCTTTCAGGCCCTCATGCTGCTGTTCAGGTACGCAATAGTTTACTGTACGGTTTACTGTACGGTTTACCCTCATGCTGCTGTTCAGGTACACAATAGTTTACTGTACGGTTTACCTCATGCTGCTGTTCAGGTACGCAATAGTTTACTGTACGGTTTACCTCATGCTGCTGTTCAGGTACGCAATAGTTTACTGTACGGTTTACCTCATGCTGCTGTTCAGGTACGCAATAGTTTACTGTACGGTTTACCTCATGCTGCTGTTCAGGTACGCAATAGTTTACTGTACGGTTTACCTCATGCTGCTGTTCAGGTACGCAATAGTTTACTGTACGGTTTACTGTGCGGTTTACCCTCATGCTGCTGTTCAGGTACGCAATAGTTTACTGTACGGTTTACTGTGCGGTTTACCCTCATGCTGCTGTTCAGGTACGCAATAGTTTACTGTACGGTTTACCATTCATTTGAGCTGTAGCTGTAGTGTAGCTCAGTAGGGTAGCTCAGTGCCTCTCGCCTTTGAACCACAAGTTCATGGGTTCGATCCCGGGCACCGCCAGCTCAGTGTATATGAGTAGTTTGTAAGCATTGTGACAGTAGGGACAAACTCCATGTCCATGGGGTCTGTCCATGGGGTCTGTCCATGGGGTCTGTCCATGGGGTCTGTCCATGGGGTCTGTCCATGGGGTCTGTCCATGGGGTCTGTCCATGGGGTCTGTCCATGGGGTCTGTCCATGGGGTCTGTCCATGGGGTCTGTCCATGGGGTCTGTCCATGGGGTCTGTCCATGGGGTCTGTCCATGGGGTCTGTCCATGGGGTCTGTCCATGGGGTCTGTCCATGGGGTCTGTCCATGGGGTCTGTCCATGGGGTCTATCCATGGGGTCTGTCCATGGGGTCTGTCCATGGGGTCTGTCCATGGGGTCTGTCCATGGGGTCTGTCCATGGGGTCTGTCCATGGGGTCTGTCGCAGTGGTTCAGCATTGTAACAGTAGGGACAAAGTCCATGTCCATGGGGTCTGTCCATAAGTCTGTCCCATAAGAGAAGATGTTTACGGCTCTAGCAGTGATTCAGGGACCCCCATAAGAGAAGATGTTTACGGCTCTAGCAGTGATTCAGGGACCCCCATAAGAGAAGATGTTTACGGCTCTAGCAGTGATTCAGGGACCCCCATAAGAGGAGATTTGTACGGCTCTAGCAGTGATTCAGGGACCCCCATAAGAGAAGATTTGTACGGCTCTAGCAGTGATTCAGGGACCCCCATAAGAGAAGATGTTTACGGCTCTAGCAGTGATTCAGGGACCCCCATAAGAGAAGATGTTTACGGCTCTAGCAGTGATTCAGGGACCCCCATAAGAGAAGATGTTTACGGCTCTAGCAGTGATTCAGGGACCCCCATAAGAGAATATGTTTACGGCTCTAGCAGTGATTCAGGGACCCCCATAAGAGAAGATTTGTACGGCTCTAGCAGTGATTCAGGGACCCCCATAAGAGAAGATTTGTGTGGCTCTAGCAGTGATTCAGGGACCCCCATAAGAGGAGATTTGTGTGGCTCTAGCAGTGATTCAGGGACCCCCATAAGAGAAGATTTGTACGGCTCTAGCAGTGATTCAGGGACCCCCATAAGAGGAGATTTGTACGGCTCTAGCGGTGATTCAGGGACCCCCATAAGAGAAGATTTGTACGGCTCTAGCAGTGATTCAGGGACCCCCATAAGAGGAGATTTGTACGGCTCTAGCAGTGATTCAGGGACCCCCATAAGAGAAGATTTGTACGGCTCTAGCAGTGATTCAGGGACCCCCATAAGAGAAGATTTGTACGGCTCTAGCAGTGATTCAGGGACCCCCATAAGAGAAGATTTGTACGGCTCTAGCAGTGATTCAGGGACCCCCATAAGAGAAGATTTGTACGGCTCTAGCAGTGATTCAGGGACCCCCATAAGAGAAGATTTGTACGGCTCTAGCAGTGATTCAGGGACCCCCATAAGAGAAGATTTGTACGGCTCTAGCAGTGATTCAGGGACCCCCATAAGAGAAGATTTGTACGGCTCTAGCAGTGATTCAGGGACCCCCATAAGAGAAGATTTGTACGGCTCTAGCAGTGATTCAGGGACCCCCATAAGAGGAGATTTTCACGGCTCTAGCAGTGATTCAGGGACCCCCATAAGAGAAGATTTTCGCGGCTCTAGCAGTGATTCAGGGACCCCCATAAGAGAAGATTTCCGCGGCTCTAGCAGTGATTCAGGGACCCCCATAAGAGAAGATTTGTACGGCTCTAGCAGTGATTCTCAGCCCGTTTAATTTCAAGGACCCCCCAGTTTGACATATATTAGGCTACGGACCCCCATTTAATGGCATTTATTTCTCTGAGACCCCAATTTATATTGTAAAATCAAAGTAGAGTTACCTCAGTTATACCTACCTAACTCTGCACTATAGTTTAATCACTTACGTGCTATTTGAAAAAGAAGAAATGCAAAAATAGCTGATCTGCAAGCTCTTAACAAGTCGAGATGTGATGTGTTGTGAATGAAATATGGATGGCACGTTGACTGAAGGTGGTTAATTTCATTACTCTATATAATTTGTAGTTTATGTAATTAATCAAATCTAAGATCTTCTCTAATGAGGGTTCCTTTTCAAAAGAGGGGGTGTGGTACTCTGCGGCTCACTGTAATTATGCATCAATTCTGGGGTGAAATTGGACATGGAAATGGCTTAGAAGCACTGCTCTATGGAAAAGTAATTTTCCTGGACCACTGATATCCAGCTGTGATTCCGTTTCATATTTTATGATCCCGCTGAATTATGTAGTTAGCTAGTTAGCAGTAAGGAGTGCAGAAAATGACACATGCACGAACGTGCGCATATACACACCATTCAGTCAGCCAGCCAGGTGGAAGTCAGTCAGACAGACAGGTTTCAGTCAGTGACTCAGGTTTCAGTCAGTCAGTCAGACAGACAGACAGACAGGTTGCAGTCAGACAGACAGGTTTCAGTCAGTCAGTCAGGTTGCAGTCAGACAGACAGGTTGCAGTCAGTCAGTCAGGTTGCAGTCAGACAGACAGGTTTCAGTCATTCAGTCAGTCAGGTTGCAGTCAGACAGACAGGTTTCAGTCAGTCAGTCAGTCAGTCAGGTTGCAGTCAGTCAGTCAGTCAGGTTGCAGTCAGTCAGGTTGCAGTCAGACAGACAAGTTTCAGTCATTCAGTCAGTCAGTCAGTCAGTCAGGTTGCAGTCAGTCAGTCAGTCAGTCAGTCAGTCAGTCAGGTTTCAGTCAGTCAGGTTGCAGTCAGTCAGTCAGTCAGTCAGGTTGCAGTCAGTCAGTCAGTCAGTCAGTCAGTCAGTCAGTCAGTCAGTCAGTCAGTCAGTCAGTCAGTCAGTCGATGAAGCACACAGCATGTGTGTTTGATGAGCCCTGCAGGGAGCAGCCAGGATGCTGATTTGTAACAGGAAAAGAGAACAAGGTATCACAACGTCTGAACATCTCCCCCAGCCGCCGCTGTTCCACTGCTACACTGTATGCTACAGTAGTGCCACGCTACGGGCTTGTAGATCTGCTATTTTAGAAAAATCGTGAACATGTTGCGCAAATCTTTGAATATATATTCTTTCAGAGCGAACGTTTTCCGTTTGACCGCCAGGATTAATTTATCTATCTATCGCGCATTGCCAATGTTTTATCATGCAACCCTTATTTATTTTGAAGAGCCAAAGAACAACATTTTTTCAGGGTTGGCGGCCAATTGGATAGCCTATAATTCTGGGGCTCCATGACATGTTTGAGAACCGCTGATAATAGAAACATTGGTTTAATGGTTTTTCAGAAAACTGGCAGGTTTTAAAAGAAATTTGTAGAATCGTCCTCGGGTGAAAATGGGTTAACCCAAAAAGTATCACTTTGTCTCTCTGTCTGTCCGTTTGTCTCTGTCTGTCTGTTGGCGGGTTCAGGAGCGCCACCGGGGAGGCGTGGCATGACATCATGCTGGCGTGCCTGAGCCGGCGGGCGTGTGACGAGCGCTCGGGCACCGTGGGGAAGGAGTGTGGCAGCGACTTCGCATACTTCTACTTCGTCAGCTTCATCTTCCTCTGCTCCTTCCTGGTCAGTGACAACTTTGTGCAGTTTGATATACAGCTCAAGCCCACCACACACCGGCTGTGTCCGCCTCCATTATTTTCAATGAACCTATCGCACACCGGCTCCGTCCGCCGCGTCGCCTGGCGCGCCGATAGAACCCAGTTCTATTTTCCAGGCGGCGCCGCGCGGCAACGCGTCGCACCGCAGACGGTCGCAGACGGTGTGTGTCGGGCTAAAGTCAGGACATCTATGACAACTCACCTACTAGTATTAGTATCATACGTTTATTAACTAACACTTTTATACTTAAGAAATAGATAAAATAGCCGATCTGCGTCGCAACGCATTATGTGAGCTTGCAGGCTATTTTTGTTAGCTTTGAAAATGTTGACAATTTCGGAACTTTTCTCACATTGTTTTGCCGATAATGACATGTCCAAATTTAAGTAGGGATGCCAGGTTGAAAGTGGTTTATTTATGATGATGATGATTATGATGAATTTGATGATACTTTTGATCGTGATGATGATATAAAAAACACATTTAAAACACCATTATGTAGCCTATATTTGTACATATCTATCAAAAGGATAAAACCATTTATTTTAGTTTTTAGCTTATTACCAATGTTTGTTCTTTGCCATGCGTCGTCGTTGTTGTTGTTGTTGTTGTTGTTGTTGTTGTTTTGTGTGTGGGGGGGGTAACAGAGACACACAGGAAACTGAAATCAATATAAAATACATTCATACAATGTTAATGTAGAGACAAGTAAAACAAGTACAAATAAAAACTATACTGTCAATGGAAGCTGTTCCAACTCAACTAATGGATGGTCAGGTCCAGCAGCTCTTTATGGACGACAGGTAACCCATTCTATTATATAGTATTAAAAACAAGTCCTTTCCCATGCAGCTTCTGAATCTGCTAGGTATACATGGCCGCTGGAAGCTTCGTACCTAGCAGAGTATCTGCTAGGTATACATGGCCGCTGGAAGCTTCGTACCTAGCAGAGTATCTGCTAGGTAAACATGGCCGCTGGAAGCTTCGTACCTAGCAGAGTATCTGCTAGGTATACATGGCCGCTGGAAGCTTCGTACCTAGCAGAGTATCTGCTAGGTATACATGGCCGCTGGAAGCTTCATACCTAGCAGAGTATCTGCTAGGTATACATGGCCGCTGGAAGCTTCGTACCTAGCAGAGTATCTGCTAGGTATACATGGCCGCTGGAAGCTTCATACCTAGCAGAGTATCTGCTAGGTATACATGGCCGCTGGAAGCTTCATACCTAGCAGACTATCTGCTAGGTATACATGGCCGCTGGAAGCTTCGTACCTAGCAGAGTAAGTTTTTAGTCTGGCTGCTTTCATGACTCGCGGCTGCTGCTGCAGAATCATGATTGGACAGATCTAAACGGGTTTGAATGTTATAAACCAATCATCACCAGTATGTTCTTATCAAGACCATGCAATGGAGGCAATAATGGACATTTCCACATACTTATAGCAGGCGACTAGGAAATGTGAAAGTGACATTTCTGCCGCCGAAGCGAAAACATTGTGGTGAAACTGAGCTATATACAACAACTACGCTTTATGATTACTTACGTGACCGGTGAAGACTGCGGTTATGGTTAGAGTTAGGTTTCTGGGTAGACTTTTCTCCAATGTCTGAGGTACGAGCTGGTTAGGTTTCTGGGTAGACTTTTCGCCAATGTCTGAGGTACGAGCTGGTTAGGTTTCTGGGTAGACTTTTCGCCAATGTCTGAGGTACGAGCTGGTTAGGTTTCAGGGTAGACTTTTCTCCAATGTCTGAGGTACGAGCTGGTTAGGTTTCTGGGTAGACTTTTCTCCAATGTCTGAGGTACGAGCTGGTTAGGTTTCTGGGTAGACTTTTCTCCAATGTCTGAGGTACGAGCTGGTTAGGTTTCTGGGTAGACTTTTCTCCAATGTCTGAGGTACGAGCTGGTTAGGTTTCTGGGTAGACTTTTCGCCAATGTCTGAGGTACGAGCTGGTTAGGTTTCTGGGTAGACTTTTCGTCAATGTCTGAGGTATGAGCTGGTTAGGTTTCTGGGTAGACTTTTCTCCAATGTCTGAGGTACGAGCTGGTTAGGTTTCTGGGTAGACTTTTCGCCAATGACTGAGGTATGAGCTGGTTAGGTTTCTGGGTAGACTTTTCTCCAATGTCTGAGGTACGAGCTGGTTAGGTTTCTGGGTAGACTTTTCTCCAATGACTGAGGTACGAGCTGGTTAGGTTTCTGGGTAGACTTTTCTCCAATGTCTGAGGTACGAGCTGGTTAGGTTTCTGGGTAGACTTTTCTCCAATGACTGAGGTACGAGCTGGTTAGGTTTCTGGTTAGGGTTAGTAATAGAGTTCGTAGTCGGACAGTGCGCCAAACGCAACGTGGGGCAATTTGTCTGACAACAACGTCAGTATGTGGAAAGGTCCATAATATACTGGCTCCATTGCACATTTTGGTCTTGATAAGGGCTGATGACGGTGATTAATTAATCTGATAACATCCGAACCCGCTAATCTGACTCTCTGAGAGAGCAAGCATCACTATATAGGATGCACTACATGACATTTTAGGACATGTGAAAGGTGATTGGTTTGCTTGCTAAAGAGTGGACCAATCAGCTGAGCCTGTGTGTCAAGCCCCTATAGGGTAGCGAAGTCCTGACATCACTCGCTCATCACCTCTGGGTAACGGACGTTTATTTTGGGTCGTCTGAGAATCATCTTCATGTAAGATTTAGGTCCAAAGATAAACCAATTGGAATACAGTTCATACACTATATGCATGTATTAACCCATTCTGACCTGAGATCAGATTCATACGAGGTTTTCCACTGGACACACACTGGTCTGATTAACCCATTCTGACCTGAGATCAGATTCTAAAAATGTCAGTCGTTCTTCGATTTTTCAAAAATAGCAGACCTACAAGCTCGTATCGCGCCACTCGGTGGCGCGATATGAGCTTGTAGATCTGCTATTTTTAAATAGCTAAAAGCATAACATGATGCTGACACCAAAATGGGTGCCCGTTCAGAATGGGTTAAATACATTTATGGGAATTTAGAATGGGGGGGGGGGGGGGGGGTTAGGGGGCGTGACCCAGGTAGGATGCGGACATTACGTCAGACTTCGGTGCTCTATTAAATCCTTGACACAAGTGGCGACAAAATGGCGCCCTGACTTCTAGTCCCAGTTGGAGTGAGGCTCCTGTAGAGCTGCTGTAGGACAGAGAGCAGGGTGAGAAGTGGAGATGCAGCCCGATTCCCTGAATGAACTTGCGTTGCTTTGCGCGGCGGCTGCGTTTACGTCATTCAAGCGGTCACACCTTTGTACAGTATAGATTAAATTGGCTGTGATAGTGAAATTAAATCCATGCTGTTGAAAACACATTTAAATTCAGACTTAATTTCGACTTTTTGTCCCAGAGGGAGCAATGAATTAATTATCTCTGACAGCATGTGTCAGACGTTTTCTGGTATTAAAGGGAGTGTGACATTAAAAAAAAGAGCTCAATTGCACCCAAAAAACCTGAACTTTTAACATTCAGTAGATTTTCTGTGGTCTGGGGTTTTCTGGCTCAAACAAGTGCTCTGATTTTCCTGCTGTATATGTCAATGGGATTTGCGAGCAGTTGTCACTGTTTTGCCTGTTGCAGCCCAAAAGGCTTCCAAACCCCAGAGAAAACTCCAGACCACAGAAGATCCACTGAATGTTCAAAGTTCAGGTTTTTTGGGTGTAATTGAGGTCATAAAACCTAAAAGTAAAACAAAAAATAAAAAATAATGAAAATTAATGCCATGAAACCTTTAAGGGCCCTATTTTCGCCAGTTCCCTAACCCTTATCCCTAAACTATGCCCAAACAAGCTCACAACATGGCAATATAGATTGATCCATTTTTAAATGTTTTTCAAAATAGTAAAAAATAAATAAAGCAAAGAAGTTTAGCGATAAGGGGTGAGGCAAAAGGCACTGCAAATCTAGAGCCCTATATCTGGTGGCTCTCGCCCACCATCTTTTACTATATTGGACAACATTGTAAAATAGTTAAAATAGCCAATCTACATTGACACGTTGTCAGCTTGTAGATCAGCTATTTGAACTATTAAAAAAATGATTTTCAAAACAGTGAAAAAGGCAAAGAAGTTTAGGGATAAAGGGGTAAGGCACTGACGAAAATAGGACCCTAAATAAGTCTCCTTTGCCCACATTTTCCGAGCCAGATGTGATGCGTGCGTGCGTGCACGTGTTTGTGTTTGTGTGTTGGTGCGTGTGCGTGCGTGCGTGTGTTCATACTTGCGTGTCTGTTCCAGATGCTGAACCTGTTTGTGGCGGTCATCATGGATAACTTTGAGTACCTGACCAGGGACTCGTCCATCCTGGGACCTCACCACCTGGATGAGTTCATCCGGGTTTGGGCTGAGTACGACCCTGCAGCGTGGTATGTGTGTGTGTGTGTGTGTGTGTGTGTGTGTGTGTGTGTGTGTGTGTGTGTGTGTGTGTGTGTACTCACCCTTCCCCCCCCTCCCCAGGGACGTGCAGAGAGCCTTAGAGGGGCAGGGGCTTAAATCCCGTAATCCCGTAACAAAAATAGCTGATCTACAAGCTCACAACGCGTCGCACTGCGACGCGTTGAGAGCTTGTAGATCAGCTATTTCCGGGGGCTTAACCCAGCACGCTAGTGGAGATGCGGCGCACGACATGGATATCTAAACACATTTGTAAAACGCAAAATGCTGCGTTCAAGTTCAGGAGACTCCGGGAAAGGAAAGGAGAGGCATGTTGCATTTCTGTCACCATGTAGTAAACGCTGCATCCGTGCTCTGGAGAGAGGGCAGGGCCTGAAGCCCCCTTTGATGTCTATGTGAGCACGTCCCTCCCCCCTCCCCCCTCCCCCCTCCCACCCAGTCAGACATTACCATAGAAATGAGATGACCTATGACCTGTGTCCTGGGAAAGGTTCATTCACACAATCTAATGATGAATTATTCTCTCTCTTTGAAGCTGTCCTGAACTGTTTATATACTGTGTGTGTTTATGTATATCTGCTTGTTCTTCTTTCACAGCGGACGGATTGTCTATAAGGATATGTACAATTTGTTACGCATTATCTCGCCCCCCCTTGGCTTAGGGAAGAACTGCCCTAATAGGGTAGCATACAAGGTTTGCAAACCCCCAGACACCTCCTCCTCCGTCACTTTAGGGTGCTTTGTGTACCTCTCTCTCTATGCCAAGACCTTTATTTTTATTTTTACTTGAATGGCTGTGCACCAATGAACTCGCCTTACACACTTCTAGCACCCGCCCCTCTCTCCACCAGTACTGATTGGCTTTTGGTTTGCCGAACGCCAGAGTGGAAACAAAGCTCTCAGAGCCACGGCATTGGCTGCCCACCATGCCCGCCCGTCAAGTTCTAACGCCTATACTTTCTGCACCCATCTCTCCTCCTGTATGGAAACAATCTGCTCCCCTTTTCAATGTTCAATCGGATTAACCCATTTTGACCTGAGATCAGATTCTAAAAATGTCTGTTTGAAAATGACAGTTTTCGATTTTTCAAAAATAGCAGACCTACAAGCTCGTAGTGCGCCACTCGGTGGCGCGATATGAGCTTGTAGATATTTTTCAATAGCTAAAGCATAGCATAATGCTAACACCAAAATATGGGTTCCCGCCCAAAATGGGTTAAACATTCCAAACCCCAAATGTTTAGTCGTGACTCGTGACGGTGAAAAAAAACAGGCAAGCGATCCTATTCTGTTCAGATCTTGAAAACCATCTGAATGGGCCTCGTCGCGGGGCACACTTTTTTGGCTCCCTTTTCCCCTCATGGGAGCGTGCAGATGTCAAAGAAAGGAAGGCTATACAGTTAGTAAAGAAAGGACAGACGCTCTACATGCAAAGGGCTGGCGTCTGAAAGCTTTGTCTCCGTGGCACCTGGCAGTACACACCACCACCAGCGGGATATCTGCACAGCATGCCGAGGCAGACATCCCCCACCGTTCACCATGCTGTCATTCTCTGATCCCTCATCGTTCACGTGTGTTTCCAGTCCCTCTCGGAACACCCAAATCCACCTCTCCACAGATCTCACTTCCCTCTACCATGCCATGGAGTGTCTCTCTCTCTGTACTCCTCCATGCCATGGAGTGTCTCTCTCTCTGTACTCCTCCATGCCATGGAGTGTCTCTCTCTCTATACTCCTCCATGCCATGGAGTGTCTCTCTCTCTATACTCCTCCATGCCATGGAGTGTCTCTCTCTCTCTACTCCTCCATGCCATGGAGTGTCTCTCTCTCTATACTCCTCCATGCCATGGAGTGTCTCTCTCTCTGTACTCCTCCATGCCATGGAGTGTCTCTCTCTCTGTACTCCTCCATGCCATGGAGTGTCTCTCTCTCTATACTCCTCCATGCCATGGAGTGTCTCTCTCTCTCTACTCCTCCATGCCATGGAGTGTCTCTCTCTCTCTACTCCTCCATGCCATGGAGTGTCTCTCTCTCTCTACTCCTCCATGCCATGGAGTGTCTCTCTCTCTATACTCCTCCATGCCATGGAGTGTCTCTCTCTCTATACTCCTCAGGGATCCTGAGCGTCTACCATAGCGATGCATCCCATGGATGGCATCCATTATTCATCTCACCCCTCCTCCAGGAAATCTAAATAACGATTTCTTGTTTGTTTGTTTGTTTGTTTGTTTATTTGTATTGTATTTTTTTTATTGCTTTGTCATCCTCCTTGTTGATTTTTCTCCCCCCACCCCCTCCCTCTTTCTCACTGTCGTCTTTCTCCAACTCCCCCCATCCTTCTCTCTTTTATTATTTACTTTGTAAAGTGGCCGTATCAAGTACCTGGATATGTATGAGATGCTGCTCCACATGTCCCCACCCTTAGGTTTGGGAAAGAAATGCCCACCAAGAGTCGCCTACAAGGTAGATCCACCTCCCGACCCTCCCCTGCCTTCTTCTCCTCTCTGCTCGACAACCTGTAACCCTCCTCGTTGGCGGTGTCTCTCTGTTGCCCTGCCAGTTGTTCCCTTCCGTGTTTCTTCCATTTGATTTGCTAAAGTTGCTCTCGATATTTTTGGTGTAGGCAGCCCCTTATTTACGCCTCTTCTTTCTCGATGCTGCTTGGTTTTAAGAGCAAGCTATAGCTAGCTAAGCTAAGCTAAGCCAGTGTAGGGCAGCAATGGCCATATTATGAACCTAAGTTATGTAGTTTAAACATACCATAATAGGCATATCGCAGTCCCACCCCCTTTCAGAACAACGAGGCCACCAGTAGAGAATTCCCCCATTCATTTTTCCCATAGACGTTTCAAAAAGTATGTATTTAAAGACCTGTAAGCCTCAGACAAACAGACAACAGCCGAGTTCACAAAAAAAATCTCTTCCAGTGCCCTCGCAGGGGGCGGGACTGCGAAGCTCTATAACTAATATTACATCATAGTCTTAAGCTAGAACCAGTGTTGTTTTTGTCGACTAAAACTAAGACAAAAATGTTCGTCGACTACCTTTTTTCACTGACGAAAACTAAATGGAAACTAAATGAAAACTAAGCTATGATGACTTAAAGTAAGTCATAAACGGACAAATAAAAACTAGGCTAAAATATTAGGAAGGGACGAGTGGACTAGAGATCCAGTATAAGTCATTTTACACTTTGTTGCGTGCTGAAAATAGCAGATACTCAAGCTCACAATGCGTCGGCTAATTTCAATCTTATGACATTTAGTCAACTAAATCTAGAACACTAAAACATTCCGGGTGACTAAATAAAATGCGACTAAAACTAAGTGAAAGTGATGTACAGTAGGCAGTCTGTGGAGCAGTGTGTGTGTGTGTGTGTGTGTGTGTGTGTGTGTGTGTGTGTGTGTGTGTGTGTGTGTGTGTGTGTGTGTGTGTGTGTGTGTGTGTGTGTGTGTGTGTGTGCGTGGCTTCTGTTGCTTTATTTGTGGGAGATTTACGCTTTTATACTCTTGTGAGTCTTGTACAGTCTTTGCTGTATCCCATTTCCTTCCATCTTTTCTGTCATCTGTCTCTTCATTGGTTTGACTGACTGTGTGTGTGTGTGTGTGTGTGTGTGTGGGTGTGTGTGCGTGTGTGTGCGCGTGTGTGCGCGTGCGCGTGCATGTGTACGTGAGTGTGCTCATGCGTGTGCGTGCGCCTACAGAACATGATGAACCTGCGTGAGTGAGTGAGACTGTTTGCGTGTGCATCTTTGTCTACGATTGAATATTCATCGTGTGTGTGCGTGCGTGCGTGTGTGCTTGCGTGCGTGCATCTTGTGTGTGTGTGTGTGTGTGTGCGCGTGTGTGTGCATCTCAGCATCTCCCTCCCTGTCTCATTCTGACTTGGGTCTGACTTACTTTTGCACTGCGACTGATAGTACATGTAGGTGAATGCTTTTTGTGTTCAGGGGAGCTCAACTCTAACGCAACACACACACACACACACACACACACACACACACACACACACACACACACACACACACCATTAGAGCTATACCAGGTCCTCTTGCTAAAGCTGCTCAGGTTTGGTGGAATGGAAGTGATTGTCCTCATTGATAGCTGATTGATTAGCTGATTGATTGTCCTCATTGATAGCTGCCACCAGAGACGCACAGTTATACTTTAGTAGAGGTTTGTATGTACACTTACCTTTTGCCACGATGTAACTCCAAATGTCACAGAGATACATCCAATAGTTAATCCATTGGACAGAATTCTGCCATGGGTGAACATTAGAACACGCAGTATAGGCTATTGTGTTATTTATTATTTCTAATTAAAATGTCAACTCTTTCATGTTGATTTTACTAATTGAATTAGATCCAAATCCACTTATATGTGTAACCAAAAAAAGGAACAGGGTTTAGTAATGTTATATTGACAGGTGCAAAAAGTGAGACTTTGACACCTACCATATTTTTACCATGAGATGTACTGTAATTACTGTAATAGGCCATTTTGGATGCTCAATTTCTAAACAGCGGAGCAACTATTGAATGTATGCAGCCACTATTTGGAGTTGCATCGGGGCAAGGTGACTACTATAACTGCACGAGCCAAGCCTCTACCAAAGTTTAATTGCGCGTCAAGTTCTCCCAAACCCAAGTTGATCATTTTGCTATATGAAATGGCAACCACAGAGTCGAGCTCCTGCGATTGTTGACGGCACCTCCATGGTTATGCGTTACACGCCTTCTTCTTCTTCACCATTTTTTTCGATCAATGTCAGTCTTGCATCAGTGTACTTTTGACTTGCAGCATATAGTGCATACTGTAAAATCTAGCGGTGAATGTGAATGTCTAGTTTTGTCTCTCTCTTGTCTCTTCCTCTCTGCGTTGGTCTCCGGGAAAGCTTTTTGTGTGCTGTCAAGAATGTTGATAATTGTTTTCTTTTTTACACCTATTTAGCCAAACCATGAAGCCCCATTTTGAGCCCCTTTTGGTGGTTACAGACATTATAATTTAGCTATTGAAAAATAGCAGATCTACAAGCTCATAGCGCGCCACAGAGTGGCGCGCTATGAACTTGTAGGTCTGCTATTTTTTGAAAAAATCGTTAAAATGTGCCTCAAATCTTTCCGAAAATTGTCATGATTTATAAAACTTTTTTTTTTTTTTTTTTTTCGACGTCAGGCCTAAATGGGTTAATTTTTGAGAACCAAGGTTGACCTACTTCCTGAACCTGGCCCCTGTCAGGCCCCTGTCCCTATTTTGGGCATGATGTCATTCATTAGGCCGGAGAATCTACACGCTCACGACGAGTCGCAATGTGACGCGTAATGATGAGCTTGGAGATTGATTATTTTTGCCACAGGAAAACATGGTACAACATAGGATAAAAGATCACAAGTTGACTATGTGCATGTCAGACAGATTTGGTACTACTACTAAAAAATATATATATATACATTCTTTCAGTACACAGATTGATTTCTCTGCCTTGACTTGGGGATTTGGGATGTTTGGGCTGTTGTTTTGTTTCCTGCTATAAAGTGATCTAACCCTCTCCTCTCCTCAGCGGCTTGTGAAGATGAACATGCCCATCGCCGATGACAACACGGTGCACTTCACCTCCACGCTGATGGCGCTGATCCGCACCGCTCTGGAGATCAAGCTGGCCTCAGGTCAGTGTTGTTTTTGACAGCACATTTTGATTTTAGTTTCAGTCATAGTCTCTTGAGTAGCTTTCATTTCTGTTTTAGTCACTTTTTATTTGTTGACGAAATCGTCAGTATATTTAGTCTTAGTTTTAGTCATCATAGCTTAGTTTTCATTTAGTTTCCATTTAGTTTTCCTCAGTGAAAAAAGGACATATTAGTCAACGAAATGAACACTGCCTCGGGTAGAGAGAGTCTGAAATGAACACTGCCTCAGGTAGAGAGAGTCTGAAATGAACACTGCCTCGGGTAGAGAGAGTCTGAAATGAACACTGCCTCAGGTAGAGAGAGTCTGAAATGAACACTGCCTCGGGTAGAGAGAGTCTGAAATGAACACTGCCTCAGGTAGAGAGAGAGTCTGAAATGAACACTGCCTCAGGTAGAGAGAGTCTGAAATGAACACTGCCTCAGGTAGAGAGAGTCTGAAATGAACACTGCCTCAGGTAGAGAGAGTCTGAAATGAACACTGCCTCAGGTAGAGAGAGTCTGAAATGAACACTGCCTCAGGTAGAGAGAGTCTGAAATGAACACTGCCTCAGGTAGAGAGAGTCAGCCAGGCATACGTATGCATGGCTGCAGAGCACTAGGACCTTGGCTATAGGGGCGCAACAGTAAAATAAGCAATCATTTAATAAAACCAGAAAAGGTCTCCATCAGGCCGGGTTGCCTATCCATGGCCTGCAAACTTCAGAAGGCCAGTTGGAATTGGATACATTGCCAGATTGATTGAAAGTTTGAGTACCAAAAAATAAACCAAATAGAGGGTATGGTAAAGTGTAATGTAGTTTAACATCGTTTAATGCAATCAGATGGGACTTTTCTGTTTGGATGTATTTGCTGTTGTGTTGTGGCAGTTCATCCTGCCGCCACTGACTGTATTCAACAACCTTTTTCCTGTGTTATTTTCCCCCATAACTTTTTATTTGTATCCTTTATTTACCCAGGGTACTATATTAGCTGAGCACAAGTGCTCATTTTCAGCAACGCCCTGCACATAGAAACACACACACACACACACACACACACACACACACACACACACACACACACACACACACACACACACACACACACACACACACACACATCCTTGGTGTGCACATCCTTCCTGCGCTGAAACCAGGCTTTCACCGTCGTCCTGACTCTTCTTCCCCCTTCATGGTGGGACCCTTGGGGGGCCCTGGGCCCCGGTGCATTGTGGTGGGGCCCTCTGGGGCCCTGGGCCCCGGTGCATTGTGGTGGGGCCCTCTGGGGCCCTGGGCCCCGGTGCATTGTGGTGGGGCCCTTGGGGCCCTGGGCCCCGGTGCATTGTGGTGGGGCCCTCTGGGGCGCTGGGCCCCGGTGCATTGTGGTGGGGCCCTCTGGGGCCCTGGGCCCCGGTGCATTGTGGTGGGGCCCTCTGGGGCCCTGGGCCCCGGTGCATTGTGGTGGGGCCCTTGGGGCCCTGGGCCCCGGTGCATTGTGGTGGGGCCCTCTGGGGCGCTGGGCCCCGGTGCATTGTGGTGGGGCCCTCTGGGGCGCTGGGCCCCGGTGCATTGTGGTGGGGCCCTCTGGGGCCCTGGGCCCCGGTGCATTGTGGTGGGGCCCTCTGGGGCGCTGGGCCCCGGTGCATTGTGGTGGGGCCCTCTGGGGCGCTGGGCCCCGGTGCATTGTGGTGGGGCCCTCTGGGGCGCTGGGCCCCGGTGCATTGTGGTGGGGCCCTTGGGGGCCCTGGGCCCCGGTGCATTGTGGTGGGGCCCTTGGGGGCGCTGGGCCCCGGTGCATTGTGGTGGGGCCCTCTGGGGCGCTGGGCCCCGGTGCATTGCACTGGTTGCACCGCCGATATATTCACCACTGCAGTGAATTGTCTCCGGACATTGAGAACGAACTGGTTAAATTGTGGAATTAATTCAGGTTTGGTTGTTTTTGCCACTCAGTAGGCATTCCTGGGTTTAAAAACGGCATCTGTTTGGCAGAGGCTTACAACAACCACCATACTACAATACATCTGTTTGGCAGAGGCTTAACCACCACCATACTACAATACATCTGTTTGGCAGAGGCTTAACCACCACCATACTACAATACATCTGTTTGGCAGAGGCTTAACCACCACCATACTACAATACATCTGTTTGGCAGAGGCTTAACCACCACCATACTACAATACATCTGTTTGGCAGAGGCTTAACCACCACCATACTACAATACATCTGTTTGGCAGAGGCTTAACCACCACCATACTACAATACATCTGTTTGGCAGAGGCTTAACCACCACCATACTACAATACATCTGTTTGGCAGAGGCTTAACCACCACCATACTACAATACATCTGTTTGGCAGAGGCTTAACCACCACCCTACTACAATACATCTGTTTGGCAGAGGCTTAACCACCACCATACTACAATACATCTGTTTGGCAGAGGCTTAACCACCACCATACTACAATACATCTGTTTGGCAGAGGCTTAACCACCACCATACTACAATACATCTGTTTGGCAGAGGCTTATAACCACCACCATACTACAATACATCTGTTTGGCAGAGGCTTAACCACCACCATACTACAATACATCTGTTTGGCAGAGGCTTAACCACCACCATACTACAATACATCTGTTTGGCAGAGACTTAACCACCACCATACTACAATACATCTGTTTGGCAGAGGCTTAACAACCACCACCATACTACAATACATCTGTTTGGCAGAGGCTTAACCACCACCATACTACAATACATCTGTTTGGCAGAGGCTTAACCACCACCATACTACAATACATCTGTTTGGCAGAGGCTTAACCACCACCATACTACAATACATCTGTTTGGCAGAGGCTTAACCACCACCATACTACAATACATCTGTTTGGCAGAGGCTTAACCACCACCATACTACAATACATCTGTTTGGCAGAGGCTTAACCACCACCATACTACAATACATCTGTTTGGCAGAGGCTTAACCACCACCATACTACAATACATCTGTTTGGCAGAGGCTTAACCACCACCATACTACAATACATCTGTTTGGCAGAGGCTTAACCACCACCATACTACAATACATCTGTTTGGCAGAGGCTTAAGCACCACCATACTACAATACATCTGTTTGGCAGAGGCTTAACCACCACCATACTACAATACATCTGTTTGGCAGAGGCTTAACCACCACCATACTACAATACATCTGTTTGGCAGAGGCTTAACCACCACCATACTACAATACATCTGTTTGGCAGAGGCTTAACCACCACCATACTACAATACATCTGTTTGGCAGAGGCTTAACCATCACCATACTACAATACATCTGTTTGGCAGAGGCTTAACCACCACCATACGACAATACATCTGTTTGGCAGAGGCTTAACCACCACCACCATACTACAATACATCTGTTTGGCAGAGGCTTAACCACCACCATACTACAATACATCTGTTTGGCAGAGACTTAACCACCACCATACTACAATACATCTGTTTGGCAGAGGCTTAACCACCACCATACGACAATACATCTGTTTGGCAGAGGCTTAACCACCACCATACTACAATACATCTGTTTGGCAGAGGCTTAACAACCACCACCATACTACAATACATCTGTTTGGCAGAGGCTTAACCACCACCATACTACAATACATCTGTTTGGCAGAGGCTTAACCACCACCATACTACAATACATCTGTTTGGCAGAGGCTTAACCACCACCATACTACAATACATCTGTTTGGCAGAGGCTTAACCACCACCATACTACAATACATCTGTTTGGCAGAGACTTAACCACCACCATACTACAATACATCTGTTTGGCAGAGGCTTAACCACCACCATACTACAATACATCTGTTTGGCAGAGGCTTAACCACCACCATACTACAATACATCTGTTTGGCAGAGGCTTAACCACCACCATACTACAATACATCTGTTTAGCAGAGACTTAACCACCACCATACTACAATACATCTGTTTAGCAGAGACTTAACCACCACCATACTACAATACATCTGTTTGGCAGAGGCTTAACCACCACCATACTACAATACATCTGTTTGGCAGAGGCTTAACCACCACCATACTACAATACATCTAGTTTGATTGTGTTGTGGTTTCCCCAAGAGACATCTCCAATTACACCAATGCAATTTGTAAACTATTGTATAATTATAGCTTCACAGGACTCTATTTTTTTTTTTTTTTTTTTTAAGATATTCTTTTGCGGCTTACGCCTTTTTTATTGATTTTTGAAGGGACAGACAGTAGGCTGACAGGAAACGGGAGAGAGATGGGGGGATGACATGCAGTAAAGGCCGTGTCGGGTCCGGGAGTCGAACCCGCGGCACACTGCGACTGGATTACCAGTCCGGTGCCCAGACCGTTACGCTACGGCCTGGGCCGGACTCTAGTTTTTTAATGAGAACAATTAAGAAAAAAAGAAATTGAATGAACAAAAAAAGGGGGCAGTGCATCATGGGGAAAGACAATGAAATAACTTAATAAAACTAAGAAGAAAGGAGAATATGTTATGAAACACCCTGCAATTCCCAACCAGGCAAGGTGTGTGTGTGTGTGTGTGTGTGTGTGTGTGTGTGTGTGTGCGTGCGTGTGCGTGCGCGCGGTGCATTCTGCAGTGTAAATGAGGGTCTTCTTCCTCCTCGCTCCTCGCCACAGCAGCCATTGTTTGTGGCGTTCTCACCATAAACCCAGAGTTCTGAGGCCTGGTCCAGCCGCTATAGCTTCTGTCCTGTTCTCTCTCTCCAGTGGTGGGAAAAAGTACTAAAAGGTTTTACTCTTAAGTATAAAGTATATCAACACTGCAATGCGTCCTCCACAGGGATGGTGGCTCAGCGAATGTCAGATGCCGAGCTGAAGAAGGAGCTGAGCACCGTGTGGCCGAGTCTCTCCCAGAAGACCATGGACCTGCTGGTGACACCACACAAACGTAAGCACGCACGCACGCACGCACGCACGCACGCACCACGCACGCACGCACGCACGCACGCACGCACGCACGCACGCACGCACGCACGCACACACGCACGCACGCACGCACGCACGCGGCTCCAGTTGGTTCCATTTGCACGCTTAATTGAGCCTATACCTGTATACTTCGGGAAATGGCTAATAGTGAGAATAGCAAGCTTATGAGCTTGTATATCTGCTATATATACAGTGCATACTACTTACTGCATGTAAGGATATGCAGTGTGAGTGTGAGTGTGCGTGTGCGCGTGCGTGTGACTGTGTGTGTGTGTGTGTGTTTGACTGTGTTATTTTACCTACACATAAGTGGATTTGAGAAGACAGCGTGTATTAATTTACAGTCATGAGCTGTGCCTTCACTGCCACCTGGTGGTAGTATTTATGTAGCACTAATTTGACTATAAACTATTAGCACCTCATTACTGTGTCTGTGGCATTTACAGGCAGCTTTGCATCGTTCCACTGAATATGTGTTCAATCTATTTGTGAGTTACAGTATCTGACTGAAAGTGTTCAATTCCTCCTCTGTGTTTTCTTCCCTCTTCTCCTCTTCCCCCATTGGCTCTCCTCTCTCCTCCTCTCCCATTGGCTCTCCTCCCTCCTCCTCTCCCATTGGCTCTCCTCCCTCCTCCTCTCCCATTGGCTCTCCTCCCTCCTCCTCTCCCATTGGCTCTCCTCCCTCCTCCTCTCCCATTGGCTCTCCTCCCTCCTCCTCTCCCATTGGCTCTCCTCCCTCCTCCTCTCCCATTGGCTCTCCTCCCTCCTCCTCTCAGACAACGAGCTGACGGTGGGGAAGGTCTACGCGGCCTTGATGATCTTCGACTACTACAAGCAGAACCGAGCCCGCCGGATCCAGAAGGAACAGCAGCACAACAGCGGCACAGGCTCTCAGGTACAGCGCGCGCACACACACACACACACACACACACACACACACACACACACAGGACACGGCACAAACAGAGGCAACAGAGACGATATGGAAACATGCATGCATAGTTGCATACTGTACATCGCCTGCATACTTTTATGCACGCGCGTATGGAAACAGCATTGCTGTATGAATGCATGCACAGTTGCACACACACACACACACACACACACACACACGCAGGAACAACTGTATGATCTACATACAGTTGCATGTGGGTGTCCTGCACTGAAAATGGCCGATCTACACGTGTGTGCTTGTACCTACATTTTGGACGCCCACGCACAACTAACTACGTTTGTTTAAAGAAACAAATTGGCCAGTGGGGCGGAGAAACTCCCCACGCACTGCGGGCAAAATGTAGGGCATGGCATCTCAGTCTGGCTGTGCAACCTGTATGCTCGCCGGGCACATACCAAAATGCACGTACAAAAAAAACAACGCACACCTTCCACACACACACACACACACACACACACACACACACACACACACACACACACACACACACACACACACACAACCACCATGCATGGCTGCTAGAAAAAAGGAAGAACGATGAGTGAATATTGTGGCCCCGGGTCTCCACAGGGGCCTTCCCAAACCTTTTAGCCTGTGACCCCCAAAAAGAGAGATTATAGATCTTTGCCTGGGACCCAAATAGTTGATCTATAAGCACACAACGCGGTGAGAAGCGCCACGTTGTGTGCTTGTAGATCAGCTATTTTCACTACTTCTTATTTGTTTTAAAATGTATGGAATTTTTTCGTTTTTTTTTTCTTCTTTGATTTCTTTATGAAATAACTGAGAAAAAAACAATTTTGATTTTAATTCATGAATTGTTTTTGCATTTTCTTGAAAATGTTTAGAAATAATAATAATAAAAAATAAATGTAGGAAACAACAAAGCCATGAAACTGTGCCCAGCTTCCCACAAACGGGCCTGTGTTTTGGGGGAACCAGTGCTGTATGCAGTAATAATAGACCCACGGGGTTCAACAATATTCCTGGCTTGCTGCCTCCTTCCTTGGGAATGTCTTCAAGCATGTTTGCTCCATCCATCTCTTCCCTCCACAGAGCAACAAGGTCCAGGCTCTGTTTAAGCCATTGATGCCTCTGACTCACATGCAGGAGAAGGACCTGCCCATGATGCTAAACAGCGTGGAGCCTCCCAGCATACTCCAATCCAACAACAAGTCTCACTCTAAATTCATCCAGCCGCTCCACCTGCCCAGCACCCAGCCCACCAACATCATGCACCTGCCCAGCACCCTGCCGGCCAGCACCCAGCCCACCAGCATCATGCACCTGCCCAGCACCCTGCAGGCCAGGCACATCAGCTGCAACTCCCTCAACAACGGAGGCACTTTGTAAGTTCTTGCCGCCTCGGGTTCAAGTGGAGACCGCGGTGCGACGCCGTGATAGACCACGATCTCTTGTTGGTTTCATTCCTCGGTCTTAGCAATTCCTTAACCCCATTCTGACCTGAGATCAGATTCATACGAGGTTTCCGCCGGACATACACTGGTCTGATGAACCCATTCTGACCTGAAATCAGATTCTAAAAATTCTTCGATTTTTCAAAAAATAGCAGACCTACAAGCTCGTATCGCGCCACTCGGTGGCGCGATATGAGCTTGTAGATCTGCTATTTTTAAATAGCTAAAGCATAACATGATGCTGACACCAAAATGGGTGCCCGGTCAGAATGGGCACTTACACCTGTATATGAACAAAACAATATTATTTAATTCCCTCCTTGCCTCTACAAAATCCGTCTGTATAAGGCCTTACATTACTTGGATAATGGATAATATTTATCATTTTTGTTTGCTGTTGGCCCCTCAGGCCAGGCCACGAACACAACATCAAAGGGTCGTCGTCGTGGGTGACGGAACCTGTTCCCAGCAGGCCTAAGAACAAACGGCCTCCCTCCAGGGTCCCATCGGAGGACGCCCCTGACAACGCCAGCCCTCAGGTATAGACCACTGACCCACTCCAACAGGCTGACTAACTAACACAGGTTTATAGGTCCCTTTTACACCAGAACGGTTTCCACAGAAAATGGCAAAACTAGAGTATCGTTTGCATGAGGTCCGTTTAGATGACGACAGTGTTTTCGGGGTGTTGAAAACGCAACAAAGTGAAAACTCCTTCCAGAGTGGAAGGCTCCGCCTGCATGCGTCTCCATGTCAACGGGCAAAACCATGAATCCGCGAATCCATCAAGCGTTCCCTCGCCCCGACTCATCCTACGAATACAAACGTAGTAAAGGCTCATACATAGTCTGGTTTTACGGTGGTGGGGTGACCACCGAACTACAACATGACGTCACTGAGCCGCGGTGAAGAGCAAACCAACCGCCACCGCTCCAGCCCTTCTCTCTGTTTTTACTCACCACCGCTCAACGTTATTTCAGCTCCGGTGGTCAGCTCACCACCGGAGCGGTGGTCACCTCACCACCGAAAATCCAGACTATGGATAGGCCTTGACTAGCGAGCCGCTGCATTGGTGAATGTAAACCGTGACGTAAACAAACAGCCTTGTGATAGGAGGTATACAGCGTAAACAAACAGCCTTGTGATAGGAGGTATACAGCGTAAACAAACAGCCTTGTGATAGGAGGTATGCAGCGTAAACAAACAGCCCAGTGATAGGAGGCATACAGCGTAAACAAACAGCCCAGTGATAGGAGGCATACAGCGTAAACAAACAGCCTTGTGATAGGAGGTAAACAAACAGCCTTGTGATAGGAGGTAAACAAACAGCCTTGTGATAGGAGGTAAACAGCGTAAACAAACAGCCTTGTGATAGGAGGCATACAGCGTAAACAAACAGCCTTGTGATAGGAGGTATACAGCGTAAACAAACAGCCTTGTGATAGGAGGTAAACAAACAGCCTTGTGATAGGAGGTAAACAGCGTAAACAAACAGCCTTGTGATAGGAGGCATACAGCGTAAACAAACAGCCTTGTGATAGGAGGTAAACAAACAGCCTTGTGATAGGAGGTAAACAAACAGCCTTGTGATAGGAGGTAAACAAACAGCCTTGTGATAGGAGGTATACAGCGTAAACAAACAGCCTTGTGATAGGAGGTATACATGTAAACAAACAGCCTTGTGATAGGAGGCATACAGCGGAAGTGCTTCTGCCTGGTCTATCTGGCAGTGCGTCGCCGCCACCTGGCGTGCACAAGCGTGTTCAATTGAATAAATAGTGCGAACGTACGTAGCGGGACTTTGCCGTTTTCTCTGGTGACACGTTGCTGTGTAAACGGGGCCTTAATCTCAAACTAACTGGTCGTCTTCGTGTTGTGATGTGAATGTGTGCTTTGTTCATTTGTATGCGTGTGTGGGCCATGCGTGCACGTCCACGCCCGTGTGTGTGTGTGTGTGTGTGTGTGTGTGTGTGTGTGTTTGTGTGTGCGTGCGTGCGTGCACACGTGTTTGTATGTCCAGGAGTCGGTAGAAATGAGGAAGATAGAAACCAGTGCGAGTAGCTCCACCATGCCAGCGCCCGGCTCTGGTCTGGAGAACCAGGGCCGCGCCGTGTCCATGCCTCGCCTCAACACTGACATACAGGTAGACGCTGTCACTGACACACTGACGCACTGACGCACTGACGCACTGACGCACTGACGCACTGACGCACATCTAAAGCAGTGGTTCAGACGCTGTCACTGACGCACATCTAAAGCAGTGGTTCAGACGCTGTCACTGACACACATCTAAAGCAGTGGTTCAGACGCTGTCACTGACACACATCTAAAGCAGTGGTTCAGACGCTGTCACTGACACACATCTAAAGCAGTGGTTCAGACGCTGTCACTGACGCACATCTAAAGCAGTGGTTCAGACGCTGTCACTGACGCACATCTAAAGCAGTGGTTCCCAAAGTGGGGACGGCAGGGTTAAATTAACGTTGATGTTACAATATAAATTGGGGTCTCAGAGATAGAAATGCCATTAAATGGGGGTTCGGGTATAGCCTAATTCATGTCAAACCTTGGAATTAAACAGGTTGAGAGAATCACTGCTAGAACCATAAATATCTTCTCTCATGCAGGCCTGCTTAAGCGCCACTAAGTTCCATTGCTAATCCGGGCCTGCATCTACTGATTCTGATACAGATACAGATAATAGCAGACCTACAAGTAACAATAGCAGAGGCTCTGAGCTGTTCAGAGGTCTGTCGTACCCTCCTGTCGCCCTCGTCTGAGACAAAGAACGAGTACACAAAAATGGTGACATTTTTACATGCGCACATTAGTGAGTCTCTTGAGACAGACTGTTGACTAAAGGAAAAGAGGGCACTGTTTCTCCTGTATTTGCCGATGGGTTCTCAGATTGGTGAGGACCTGTTACTACTATTGCGTGCTTAAAAGTGAATAAACATCAGGTTGATATACTGGTGTTTCTTCACTAGTCAGAAGAACACAGTTTGCCGGCCACTGCTACAGAGCTGATCAGGAGGTTGTATATGTATATTTCCTTCTTCTCTGGAATCCTGCCTCAAACTAAGCAGAGACCTGACCAGAGGTAGAAAACTGTCGTTCCCTGATGTCGTCATCACTAGGACATCAGTAAGCAGGATCTGGGGATGGCAATGAAGGACCGGGAAGTCTGGCGTGGCGTTGTGAAATCCATGATCTCGACCGCCGTCGAAAAATGAGGATATACCAGTGTTGTTTTTGACAGCAAATTTTGATATTAGTTTTACTCATAGTCTTTTTAATAGTTGGTTATCATTTAGTTTCGGTCACATTTTTGTCACCTGGAATGTTTTAGTGTTAGTCTAGTTTTAGTCGACTAAATCTACAGGTGATTTAGTCGACTAAAATTAATTTTGGTGGGCCTTGAAGACATTGGCTGATTTTATTTGTGTAATACCATGACGAACATTTTTCGTCATGGTATTAGTCGACAAAATCAACATATTTTTTTTTTTTCTTTTTTTTTTTTTTTTTTAATATATATACTGGTGTGCTGTAATTTACAGCACACCAGTATATATATTCCAGTGTTGATTGAACTATAATGTCACCAGCACAAATCTCTCCTTAGGAGAAGGAGGTACACAGACAGCATGGGCTTCACTTCAAATCTCCCCTTAGGAGAAGGAGGTACACAGACAGCATGGGCTCAAATCTCTCCTTAGGAGAAGGAGGTACACAGACAGCATGGGCTCAAATCTCTCCTTAGGAGAAGGAGGTACACAGACAGCATGGGCTCAAATCTCTCCTTAGGAGAAGGAGGTACACAGACAGCATGGGCTCAAATCTCTCCTTAGGAGAAGGAGGTACACAGACAGCATGGGCTTCACTTCAAATCTCCCCTTAGGAGAAGGAGGTACACAGACAGCATGGGCTTCACTTCAAATCTCTCCTTAGGAGAAGGAGGTACACAGACAGCATGGGCTCAAATCTCTCCTTAGGAGAAGGAGGTACACAGACAGCATGGGCTCAAATCTCCCCTTAGGAGAAGGAGGTACACAGACAGCATGGGCTTCACTTCAAATCTCCCCTTAGGAGAAGGAGGTACACAGACAGCATGGGCTCAAATCTCCCCTTAGGAGAAGGAGGTACACAGACAGCATGGGCTCAAATCTCTCCTTAGGAGAAGGAGGTACACAGACAGCATGGGCTCAAATCTCTCCTTAGGAGAAGGAGGTACACAGACAGCATGGGCTTCACTTCAAATCTCCCCTTAGGAGAAGGAGGTACACAGACAGCATGGGCTCAAATCTCTCCTTAGGAGAAGGAGGTACACAGACAGCATGGGCTCAAATCTCTCCTTAGGAGAAGGAGGTACACAGACAGTATGGGCTCAAATCTCTCCTTAGGAGAAGGAGGTACACAGACAGCATGGGCTCAAATCTCTCCTTAGGAGAAGGAGGTACACAGACAGCATGGGCTCAAATCTCCCCTTAGGAGAAGGAGGTACACAGACAGCATGGGCTCAAATCTCTCCTTAGGAGAAGGAGGTACACAGACAGCATGGGCTCAAATCTCTCCTTAGGAGAAGGAGGTACACAGACAGCATGGGCTCAAATCTCCCCTTAGGAGAAGGAGGTACACAGACAGCATGGGCTCAAATCTCTCCTTAGGAGAAGGAGGTACACAGACAGCATGGGCTTCACTTCCATCATTCATTTAGGGCCCGAAAACACTTTGGCCCCCAATTAGAAACGTAGGCGGATCCTCATTTCCTGGAGTGATATCACTATTGATCGATTGGTGCGTTTTAGAGTGCATTCCTTTCATGGTCCAATTAGGACGTAGGGCCGTTTGTTCGTTGTAATCAGTAATCTGATTAGGGTCTGGCTCTGCGCCAACTATTTGTCCTGCATTGTGTGTTGTGTTGTGTTTTTTTTTTTTCTCTCTTTCCCACTGCGGCCAGCAGAATTAATGGATGATTGTGGCTCAAAATGGCTGCAGGCCGAAGAGGAGACAGAGAGGGAGAGAGAGAGAGAGAGAGAGAGAGCTGAATAGGATGTTGAGAGCAGAGTGTAGAGTAGGAGAGTAGGGACACCAGTGGCGTGCACAGGTAGACACTAGGGGGTGCTAGAGCACCCCCTGCCCTTTTGGCAATGTGCTCTTAAAAAAAATTCCTTAATTTGTAGTGTGTGGAACATGCGGTGACATTGATCAAATCTTGATAAAAAACCCTTCTACTATATTATTTAGGCCCCCCACAATCTAAAGCTATGTTTCTATGTCAGTGGTTCTTCGATACATAAATAAAATAGCAGACCTACAAGCTCGTAGCGCGCCACTCGGTGGCGCGCTACGAGCTTGTAGATCTTCTATTTTTCAATAGCTAAAGCACCAAAATGGGTTCCCGCCCCAAAATGCGCTGCACAAGGTGCCCTTTTTTCACTTGAGCACCTGCCCCTCTAAATATCTGTGCACGCCACTGAGCGACACGCTTTGATCTCGCCGCAAAGCGGGGTGATAGTTACAAACATTGCTCCTATGGCTGGAACTATCCCATTGAGATAGAATGAGCACTTAGTTCCTATGGCTGGAACTATCCCATTGAGATAGAATGAGCACTTAGTTCCTATGGCTGGAACTATCCCATTGAGATAGAATGAGCACTTAGTTCCTATGGCTGGAACTATCCCATTGAGATAGAATGAGCACTTAGTTCCTATGGCTGGAACTATCCCATTGAGATAGAATGAGCACTTAGTTCCTATGGCTGGAACTATCCCATTGAGATAGAATGAGCACTTAGTTCCTATGGCTGGAACTATCCCATTGAGATAGAATGAGCACTTAGTTCCTATGGCTGGAACTATCCCATTGAGATAGAATGAGCACTTAGTTCCTATGGCTGGAACTATCCCATTGAGATAGAATGAGCACTTAGTTCCTATGGCTGGAACTATCCCATTGAGATAGAATGAGCACTTAGTTCCTATGGCTGGAACTATCCCATTGAGATAGAATGAGCACTTAGTTCCTATGGCTGGAACTATCCCATTGAGATAGAATGAGCACTTAGTTCCTATGGCTGGAACTATCCCATTGAGATAGAATGAGCACTTAGTTCCTATGGCTGGAACTATCCCATTGAGATAGAATGAGCACTTAGTTCCTATGGCTGGAACTATCCCATTGAGATAGAATGAGCACTTAGTTCCTATGGCTGGAACTATCCCATTGAGATAGAATGAGCACTTCCGCATTCCATTTTTACAATGGGAGTCAACGCTATAGTGTCGCCGCACTCTCTTACTAGATTACTCTGGTTGAGACTAACTGGGTGGGGGTCGTGGTGGGGGTCGTGGGGGTCGTGGTGGGTGGGGGTCGTGGTGGGGGTCGTGGTGGTCGTGGTGGGTGGGGGTCGTGGGGGTCGTGGTGGGTGGGGGTCGTGGTGGCCTGTTGGCTGATTTCTCTCACCTATAACAAGGTTCCGCAATTAGTGCTGGCATTGTAGTAATGGCTCTGCCTTTGTCAGAGCATAATGTAATGCATTGTAGTAATAATATAATGTAGTAATATAGATAGTAGATAATAATAATAATAATAGATAATATCATGTAGTAATATATAATAATGTCATTGTAGTAATGGCTCTGCCTTTGTCAGAGCATAATGGAACCAGTGCTCCTTGAATCCCAGCGGCTGAGTTTGCTCTTTCTCTCAGCCGGCAGATCGTTTTTCAATCACTTTCTTTTTTCTTTCCTGTCCTGTCTCGTTGCTCTTGTCAAGGCAGCAGGTACTGTAGGTCAATGGTTCTCTACTGTCGGGTCCATTTGATTCCATCTGTACACTGTCAGATTTACTTGTAAGGGTCATTTTAGTCAATCTAAGATTTGACCCAAAATAAATAGTTTTTTATGATCCTTATCGTCATCCAAATAACATTTTGATTCTTATATACATTTTGGATAATGGTAAATATATGCTTATATAAGGCAAAAAAAATTGAATTATGCTTTAAGTAGCATGTAACATGTCAAACTAGGGGGTTTTCATGATTCTGAATTCATTTCAAGCATTAGTTTTGCACAAAAAACACTCTAAAAACCTCATCACAAATGTGATGAGGTCAGCACATTTGGGCACATTTGAGCAAGTGGCCCAAGGAGTGTTTTGCGTGCAAAACTAATGCTTGCAATGAATTCAGAATCATGGATACCCCCTAGTTTGACATGTCACATGCCTCTTAAACTAAAGCATAATTAAAATGTGAATGTCAATTGTTATTTGGATGAACCCTAAGGATCATACAAAAACCTTGAACGATTACTATTGCAAATTATTTTAGCTTAGATTGACTGGCCTGCATGCTCCTGGACCACTATAGCTAGCGGGCGCAGGAAAAGGGAGCCTTTGAGAAGCGCTGCGGTCGGCGAGGAGCTGAAATCTCGGAGCCCTTGCTTGCTGGCGTTCCAGTGACACGAGACACCCCCAGTCCCAGAACAGTCCCCGGGATGGGTCGGGACACGTACCCGGCCCGCCCCGCATGGCACCCAAAGGGAAGCAAGGCGTCTGTGTCTGTCCCCCTCTCTCCATAAGCCTCCCATTGAAAGCCGCCGCATTAAGCCCACTCCAGCCTCCATCCCTCTATCCCTGCTGATGCGGCGCATTTGAAGCTGATACTGCTTTTTTCATCACCTTTTAATATGTGCAGGAGATAACCCCCCCCCCCCCCCCCCCCCCGAGACAGACGCACACACACACACACACACGCACGCACACACACTCTCTCTCTCTTTCTTTTCCCCGGTTGGGGTCTTCTCGGGGATCACAAACTACTGGTGAAAACAGAAGAAACAGAGGCTGATCAATTCTGTGTGATAGATGTACACATGGTGCTGTACAGGGGGCTGATAGAAAAGGAGAGTTGGGTGGGTGGCGGGCGGGAGGTACAAATGGGGGGATTGTGTTGCAATGTGGGGAACGGCCGGGTCATTCCATCTTATTGCCAGGTGGTGACATGTGTTGTTCAGAGTCTGTATTATGAAGCACTAGATCAGCGATAAAGCACTGAAGCTGCCGTGTATAGACTAGCTTAACTTTCACTGAGTATACCAGTGAATGTACAAGCCGAGCACGGCTCCCATTTCACCATCTGTAGCTGGTCCTGTGTGTGCTTATTAATTAGTCTGCCTGTCTCTTATTAATTAGTCTTATTAATTAGTCTGTTAGTCTCTTATTAATTAGTCTTATTAATTAGTCTGTTAGTCTCTTATTAATTAGTCTGCCTGTCTCTTATTAATTAGTCTTATTAATTAGTCTGTTAGTCTCTTATTAATTAGTCTGTTAGTCTTATTAATTAGTCTGTTAGTCTCTTATTAATTAGTCTGTTAGTCTCTTATTAATTAGTCTTATTAATTAGTCTGTTAGTCTCTTATTAATTAGTCTGCCTGTCTCTTATTAATTAGTCTTATTAATTAGTCTGTTAGTCTCTTATTAATTAGTCTGTTAGTCTCTTATTAATTAGTCGTATTAATTAGTCTGCCTGTCTCTTATTAATTAGTCTTATTAATTAGTCTGCCTGTCTCTTATTAATTAGTCTTATTAATTAGTCTGTTAGTCTCTTATTAATTAGTCTGTTAGTCTCTTATTAATTAGTCTTATTAATTAGTCTGTTAGTCTCTTATTAATTAGTCTTATTAATTAGTATGTTAGTCTCTTATTAATTAGTCTTATTAATTAGTCTGTTAGTCTCTTATTAATTAGTCTTATTAATTAGTCTGCCTGTCTCTTATTAATTAGTCTGCCTGTCTCTTATGAATTAGTCTGCCTGTCTCTTATTAATTAGTCTTATTAATTAGTCTGTTAGTCTCTTATTAATTAGTCTGTTAGTCTCTTATTAATTAGTCTTATTAATTAGTCTGTTAGTCTCTTATTAATTAGTCTTATTAATTAGTCTGTTAGTCTCTTATTAATTAGTCTTATTAATTAGTCTGCCTGTCTCTTATTAATTAGTCTTATTAATTAGTCTGCCTGTCTCTTATTAATTAGTCTTATTAATTAGTCTGCCTGTCTCTTATTAATTAGTCTTATTAATTAGTCTGCCTGTCTCTTATTAATTAGTCTTATTAATTAGTCTGTTAGTCTCTTATTAATTAGTCTTATTAATTAGTCTGCCTGTCTCTTATTAATTAGTCTTATTAATTAGTCTCTCATGACACTTTTCTTCCTTGTTCTTTGTCCAATTCCCTTCCTCTCTTTTCTATCCTCCCGCCTTTATTTGTTACCTTATTTTTCTTTCTTTCTTTCTTTCTTTCTTTCTTTCTTTCTTTCTTTCTTTCTTTCTTACTTCCTCTCCCTCTCGAACCTCACCCAACCCCCCCCTCCCCCTCCTCCGCTCCTCGGTGCTTCCTTAATTGCACCATGTGACCTGTCCTGTGATTGCGCCATGTGACAGTGCCACTCGCGTTATTCCCCGGGGATGCAGCTGCCTGTATGTACCCCCCCCCCCCCACACACACACACACACACACACACACACACACACACACACACACACACACACACACACACACACACACACCTCTTTCTCTCTCTCTCTCTCTCTCTCTCTCTCCCCTCCCCTCTACTATGAAGGAGAGAGAGAGACAACACGTTGACATATATGGCATTAATAATCATATGTTTACACTGATACATAATTATTATGTTCATGGTTTCTGACAACTGTAATTATAACACCCAGTCAGTCGTCTGGCGCCCAAAATTACAAAGAGCATACATACATGGGAAACGAAACGAGATGACAAGCTGCCATTTGTCACACCGAGTGTGGCGTTTTGATATAGGAGTCAGGACACCTGTGTTTTTATTATTCATGTTTGTAGACGTGCTGCATGCCTGGTGTGCGTATAGTCTGAACAGGTGTTTCTGCTCCTTCAGTGTTCATATATACAGTAGTGTGTGTTAGCTCACAACAGGACTGTTAAGTCCCCTTTGTTGTACTTATAGCTAAAGCTGTCATTAAGAAAGAGCTGCTGGATTTATTTAAACACTCTCAAACTATACATTACGTACAATTACATACTTAGAGATATAGGCTGTTTTAGCACATTATACAACCTTTTTTCATAGAGATAAATAAAGGGATTCTTCTATTGAAAAAAAGGAAGTTAACAAGAAGAAAACTTGAGTTTACACTTTCCTTTCAATTCCATGTTACGCCAGAAGATCATACTGAAAAATGCTATTGTACAAAACGTATGTTTTTACCCAGTACCAGACAGTGTTGATTTCATCATGAATGCCACAGTGTATTACACTATTTATTAATAATGTATAAATGATATATAAGGGGTCAGGACAACGAGGCCTTTTCATGGAGGGGTCGGAATGAAATTTGGACTTAGACAGTTTTTCGTCTGTGGTACTACTATGGCAAAAAATGTTCGTCAACTACCTTTTTTCACTGGCGAAAACTAAATGGAAATGAATGAAAACTAAGCTATGATAACTAAGACTAAATACATTGACAATTTTGTCACCAATTAAACACTAGACTAAAATGTTAGTCATTTTACACTTGGTTGCATGCTGAAAATAGCCCAATCTACAAGCTCACAACGCATCGCGAGCTTCTAGACTGGGCTATTTTCCGCGAGGGTGAAATCAGTCATTATACGATGCCCATCAGGGGCCCACCAAAATACATTTTAGTCGACTAAATCAACTCAAAATCAACACTGCCCAGTACCCAGCATGACTATACATTAACCACCACCAGGTGGGGACATTGTCTCACAGTCTCACTGCTCTCCACCCTCCAACACACACACAGCCTGTCCCCAACGAAGTCAGCAGCCCCATGAAGCGCTCGGCCTCCACCGTGGCCCCACAGCGCACCCAGGAGGTCAACCCGAGGGACTGCAGCGCTGCTGCTGCTGCTGCTGCTGCTGCTGCCCTGGAGAAACAAGCCGCCGCCGCCGAGGACAACAACGGCAGAGCTCCTCCTCCTCACCACCATCACCACCACCACCGCTGCCAGCACCACCGCAGGGACAAGGACAAGGACAAGGACCGGGAACGAGACCGAGACAGAGACAAGAAGCAGAGGTCCCTGGACAGATCCTCCCAGGGAGTACAGCCTCCCAACAACGCCTCTGGTTAGACCACACACACGCGCACACCCACGCACACACGCACTCACACACACACACACACACACACACACACACACACACACACACACACCAAAAGACACAATTAGCACTGTACACACCGCATCTATACCAGTGGTTCCCAAAGTGGGGTGCGGGGTCCCCCAGGGGTCCTTGAGGGAGTTCCAGGGAGTCCCCCCAGCTAAATGATAGTTTGGAACCAAATGGACCCCTTATGGGTCTGTTACTCTGAGAGTGTACAAATGGAACCAAATGGAATTTAAAAACTAAAGCCATTTGTACACTCTCAGAGTTAAATTAACATTGATTTTACAATATAAATTGGGGGTCTCAGAGATAGAAATGTCATTAAACGGGGGGTCCGTAGACTAATGCATGTCAAACTGGGGGGTCCTTGAAATTAAACAGATTAAGAATCACTGCTAGAGCCGTGAAAATCTTTTCTTATGGGGGTCTCTTCAAACGGGCGTCTGCGGGCTAATTTTGGGGGTCCTTGACATAAAAAAAGGTTTGGGAATCTATACCACCATAGGTTGCCAACACATGTCAGGAAAGCCACATTTGTGGTGTTCATTTCATTTTAGTCCAGTGGTTTTTCTTACATTTACAGTTAAAATTGTATATCTATTTGTATTTTATCTTGTGGACCACCATTTGAGAACATTTTGTGCCAGTCTGCCATGCAGGGACCCCCAGAAGTAAAGAGTTTTTAAAAGCTAGCCGTAAGATAGGGCTTAAGGCTCATTCATAGTCTGGATTTTCGGTGGTGAGGTGACCACCGCTCCGGTGGTGAGGTTACCACCGCTCCGGTGGTGAGGTTACCACCGCTCCGGTGGTGAGCTGACCACCGGAGCTGAAATAACGAGCGGTTGTGAGTAAAAACAGAGAGAAGGGCTGGGGCGGTGGCGGTGGTTTGCTATCCCCCCACCCCCCTGCCCTGGGTGATGTCCCCGGTCTCCACTTTTGAAAAACCCGGTGTTCCCTTCAAATCCAGCAGACTGTCTTAATAACTAACTAAATCTTAACAAACAAGCCCTTCATTCCATTATGAATCCGTTCTAACTTCCTCCCCGTGTGCTTGAGAATGCTTGAGAATGGAAGTGTTGGTTTAGTATACAGGGAGAGCAAGGGGCTCTTATGTAAGAGCATGTTATAGCCTTGGCAGCAGACTGCTATGGCCAGCCCCGCTCCTCCTCCTCCTCCTCCTCCTCCTCCTCATCTGTGATAGAGATCAGCATGCAGAGCTGATCTCAGATCAGGGCGGGGGCCCGGCCCTCCGCCGTCATGATGGCACAGCACTCTTACAGCTGCTCTTTATTGCTCAGATAAAAGGGAGCAGACAGACACCGCCGCACACCCAAAGACTGGCTAATTTATGGGCGCCCTCTCTCAGCAGGGCAAAAGGCTGAGTGGAGTAAAAAAAACAATATGACAGAGGAGAGAAAGGGCTTTGGTCTGTCTCTCTCTCTCTCTCTCTCTCTGGTTAAACTGCAGAGGAATCTTCCTCTTGTTTCTGACAGGGTGAAGAGAAGACGGTGGCTGCAAATGGACCATAACGGGTCCATTTGTAATTTGTACTCTCTCAGAGTTAAACTAACATTCATTTTACAATATAAATTGTGAGGTCCCAGAGATAGAAATGCCATTAAATGGGGGTCCGTAGACTAATAATGCATGTCAAACTGGGGGTCCTTCAAATTGAACGGGTTGAGAATCTCTGCTAGAGCCATAACGATCTTCTCTTATTGGGGTCCCTGGGCTTATATATTTTTCAAATGGGGGTCCACCATCCGCGGGCTAATTAGTGTCAATTTGGGGGTCCTTGATGTGAAAAGGTTTGGGTACCACTGGTGTAAAGTAGCCTTCCTCGGCATGGTCGCACGTTCCTGAGCGCGATCGCAAATCACGCACTTCGGCGTAAGCCTCGCTCAGTTTGATCACGCTGAGGAAGGCGACGTTATCGTTACATCACAGGTTTACAGGTGGAGAGAAGTGGGTGAAATTAGTTTCATTTCAAAAGATAGGCAAATGCCAAAGTTGTCTCCATAGATACACAGAGCATTATCCAGCTAGTATGTAAATGAGGTTAGACATACAGACAGTGCATAAGGTCAGGCAAAGCCTTGGCCGAAGCACGTCTAATCACCGTGCATGTGCGTGTGTATGAAAGGGTGGATGTTGAATACTAGTAGTATAATACTACGTTATCTAAAGAAGCAGGGATGTTTGGAATGTTAATCTCTCTCTCTATCTCGCAGGCACGCACACACACACACACACACACACACACACACACACACACACACACACACACACACACACACACACACACACACGCACACACACACACACACACACACACACACACACACCGTGTAAATGACATTTCTGTGGAGTTATTTTGTTGCTTTGGTATTGCTGGAAGCTGATATAAATATAACTGAGACTTGTTTTGTCTTGTCAAAACAGGCGTGATGACAGGAGATCCGGCAGGGAACGACCTCACTGCGACCTCCAGGGACGACCGGGCCCCCGGGGAGCGCGGCCGCTCCGCAGAGAGGAAGCATCACCACGCGTCGGCGGACAGACAGCGGTACTACTCCTGCGAGCGCTACTGCAGCCGGGAACACTGCCACGCCTCCAAGTCCGCCACCGCCAGCTGTGCCACCTCCCCCAACGAGGTGCAGGACGCCAGCTTCAACAAGCAGGTGGGAACGCATAGGCGTAGAAGGGTAGACATATGGCAGTGTAGCGTCAGGCATACATAATAATAATAATAATAATAATAATAATAAACTTTATTTGTACATAAATGCAGCTCAAAGTGCTTCACAGGGCAGGACACAAAAATATAATACAATAAAACACAAATTAAATAAAAACATAAAATAAATAAAAACAAATAAAAACACCACATGCAGCAAATCAGTCAGGGCAGGGTAGGAACGTGCATAGTAAAACTCAACTAAAAGCAAGGGTGAAGAGGTGAGTCTTGAGTTGAGATTTAAAAATGTCTACAGAGGGTGCGTGTCTGAGCTCGAATGGAAGTTTATTCCAGGCTGTTGGGCCGTAGAAGCAAAAAGCTGCCTCACCATATTTTTCTGTGCATTTTTTTGTGCACATTCTTTTTTTCATAGTACATTATACTGTAGCAGCACTGAATGTAACGTCAGGCATAGTAAGTAAACCTTGCAGAGGCAGAGCCATGAGGCCCATAGGGCAGGAGCCTATCTCCTGTTCTGTAGCCATGAGGCCCATAGGGCAGGAGCCTATCTCCTGTTTCTGTAGCCATGAGGCCCATAGGGGCAGGAGTCTATCTCCTGTTTCTGTAGCCATGAGGCCCATAGGGCAGGAGCCTATCTCCTGTTTCTGTAGCCATGAGGCCCATAGGGCAGGAGCCTATCTCCTGTTTCTGTAGCCATGAGGCCCATAGGGGCAGGAGCCTATCTCCTGTTTCTGTAGCCATGAGGCCCATAGGGGCAGGAGTCTATCTCCTGTTTCTGTAGCCATGAGGCCCATAGGGCAGGAGCCTATCTCCTGTTTCTGTAGCCATGAGGCCCATAGGGTAGGAGCCTATCTCCTGTTTCTGTAGCGTGAGGCAGCTTGATGTACAAGTACACCCCCTGGACATGACGCTAGTATGTCGCAGGGACTTACCCCCCATCCAACCCTTTGATGCTGAGTGTCAAGCAGGGAGGCATTGGGTCCCATTTTTACAGTCTTTGGTATGACCCGACCTCCCAGTCTCAGGGCGGACACTCTAACCACAAGGCCACTGAGCGTCAGGCATACATAGTACATTATACTGTAGTATAGCACTGAATGCGGGCAAGGCAATTGGCCCTTCGCTAAGCCCCACGTAATCCACTCTGCCACGGCAAGCTGTCCTTCTCACCCATTGAGATGCATGTTAAATAATGAATCGGTCATTTCAGTAGCAAGAGCTTCAAAATGTCTTCTAAATCTAGTCAACACAGGTCAACAGTAGGTCTGCAGTAGGATATGCACCGGACAAAATTATGTGCATGAAATTATTTCAATAAGCTATAAACTATTTCAATAAACTAAACATGTTAGAGGGAGAAACATGTTATTATTGTTGCCATCACCTGGGTGGGTCAGACGTGTAACTTTCCAGATGCTAAGCTGTGTATGTGTTCAACAACACAGCCATGCAAAATAACCTTGACAGCTATATGTGGTGACGAAAACGTACCATCCTTAGCACCGGTTGTTAACTGTGTAGAAAGCGAGAGATGAGGCGCTTGATGTCTGGATGTTGACCTATCTGACCTATGACCTATGCTATGACCTATCTGCATGCTCTTACTGCTGAACGTTATCTTCTCCTGTTGGCTGCGGTGCCATGCAACCTCTCATGGCCTTCCACTTCTTTTCCCACTTTCTCTTTCCTCACCATTTCGGCTCCATCGTGTCTGTCTGTCTTTTTTCCTTCTTTTCTTCTGTGTCTTGTGTCCTCTCTGCCATCTTCATTTTGTTGATCTGTCACCTCACATCACATCACATTATGGTGTCTTTTCTTTCCTGTCCTGTCCTTCTTTTTCCTGACCTGTCCTTTCCTGTCCGTCCTTTTCCTGTCCTTTCCTTTCTTCTACTGTCCTGTCGGTCCCTTTCCTTTCCTCTCCTATCTGGCTGCCCTGTCCCTGTCTCGTATTCCTCCTTTCTTCTCCTCTCGTTATGCATTTTTCCCTCATCGTTCTATCGTTTCAAATTGCTTGTCCAATTTTCATCCAGGGCAGTGGTTGGGTTAAAGGCAGCAGCCCGGTGACGTTGAGCTCCGGTTCTAGCACGCCTAGTCGTGGACGCAGGCAGCTCCCCCAGACCCCCCTCACCCCCCGGCCCGGGGTGGCCTACAAGACTGCCAACTCCTCCCCCGTGCACTTTGTGTCGGGCCAGGCCCGCCTGGCCAGCAGCCTGAGTCCCGGCAGGCTGAGCCTCCGGCGGCACAGCGGCGCCTCCCACCACCTCCCCTGCCCCGTCACTCGCATCAGCTCCGAGCCCTTCCTGGGCCACGGCGGCTACGGTGGCGGCTACGACGCCCCGGGGAGCAGCCCCTACGGCGGCAGCCCCCACGGGAGCCTCCGGGACCAGTTGGACGTCTTCCAGGACGCGGCCTCGCTGTCGCCCTGCAGTCCCCGCGCTGCGGGGCGCTCCCCTCACAGGACTGTACTGTCTCCACAGCACCACCTGGTGGTGCCCAACGGATACCACTTCTCCTTTGTGGGCGGCGGCAGCCCGGGCTCTGGCGCCAGGGTGCCCAGGTATTACCAGGAGGAGGCGGAGGACGACGACGAATGGTGCTAGCATGGCTTTGAAACCGACCGTTTTTTAACAAACTGTGATGAGTTTTATCATCTTCTTTGAAGGCTTTCGTTTACATTGTCGCCGTATGTTTGTAATGATGTGTTTTAGTCCTAAATCAGAGAGGTGAAGGGGGAAGTGTAAAGGGAAGGGGGGTTATTTGAATGGTAGAAAATGTGAATATTTGATGGAAAGACATTTTAACCCATTCTGACCTGAGATCAGATTCATACGAGGTTTCCGCCGGACACACACTGGTCTGATGAACCCATTCTGACCTGAGATCAGATTCTAAAAATGTCAGTCGTTCTTCGATTTTTCAAAAAATAGCAGACCTACAAGCTCGTATCGCGCCACTCGGTGGCGCGATATGAGCTTGTAGATCTGCTATTTTTCAATAGCTAAAGCATAACATGATGCTGACACCAAAATGGGTGCCCGTTCAGAATGGGTTAAGGGGAGCATATTTCAGTGCTGTAACTTTTGAATATAAAAAAAGGACATTTTGAAGGGGTTAAATATTTAAAGCGTAGAATAATTGAATTTGATAAATAAAAGAGATACGTATGCTATTGTGAATTCATGAGACACTGTAAATTGGGTTTGGGAATTCCAAGGGAACAGAGTCTTACTGTAGCCCAACGATGTGACGCCAGACATAGTTCAGTAGTCGAGTCATGGCCGGTTATAGACTCGTTAGGATGAAGATAGTCAATAGCAAACTAGGGGGGAAAAGAAACTCTGTAGACATGATTGACACAAACAGCTGTGTTCTGCTTTACTGTAGGACATCATTCCATGACGTCGTTGCCTGATCCTTTATGACGTTCCCTTTCTGTCAGCTGACCAGATGGACTGCGGGAACGTCTTGATTGTCGTCACTTTGTTTCTGTTTACCAATTCTCGCAAAATGTCACGACTACAGTAGTTGAGAGGAGTGAAGCATAGTGGAGAAAAGCGACTGACTGACTGACTGACTGACTGACTGACTGACTGACTGACTGACTGACTGACTGACTGACTGATTGATTGATTGACTGACATGTTTTATATGAAGTTCACTCGTAGATGTTACCTTTTCATTGTGTGCATTGTTTTTGTACGACAAAAGACATTCTACGTGTGTATTTATGTACAGTATGTGAATCGCTTACGGTTTGTGTATTTATGTACAGTATGTGAATCGCTTCCGGTTTGCCATGGTTTCAGGTCTACAACGTTTCTTACAGACGGCTTCTTGGAGATGTTTTAAGACAAAGTGCCTAATCCTATCCTTTTAGATAAACTGTAGACAAAACACAAACAAAGGGTGCGAGGTCAGCTGTGTGATTATTATTTTTTTACGCATCATCAATCAATCAACACTTGAGTAGTACGTGGATTTGTATGGAACGCCTTATCAATCAAAATGGACAAACGTCCCCAACTGTTCAATCAGAGGAACTGAGCAGCTGTGAGGACATAGGGCAGTGGTTCCCAAACTTTTTCATGGCAAGGACCCCCAAATTGACACTCATTAGCCCCGCGGACCCCCCCCCCCCCCCCTTTTGAAAATACATGCCAGGGACCCCCATATGAGAAGATTTGTACGGCTCTAGCGGTGATTCTCAACCCGTTTAGAGAAGAAATTATAGGCTACACGGTAGCAGTTCAATTTCTTGCATGGCTGGGTTTTGTTTTCGATAAGTGTGTGTGGGGGTCGGGGGGACGGACGAGACAAATATTGTTGAGCAAAAAATCATATGAGAGCATTTAACAACTACACAAACTGCATTATTAATATCATAACAACAACCCTGCTACATAAACGCCAATTACACAACAACGCCCATGTTGTAGATGGTAGACCTGGTCGATAAACCTGCCATGATGATATTGTTTTCTTTTTGCCACTGCAGAGTACGCAGGCCTCGTTCCTATAGGCTGCAGAGTACGCAGGCCTCGTTCCTATAGGCTGCAGAGTACGCAGGCCTCGTTCCTATAGGCTGCAGAGTACGCAGGCCTCGTTCCTATAGGCTGCAGAGTACGCAGGCCTCGTTCCTATAGGCTGCAGAGTACGCAGGCCTCGTTCCTATAGGCTGCAGAGTACGCAGGCCTCGTTCCTATAGGCTGCAGAGTACGCAGGCCTCGTTCCTATAGGCTGCAGAGTACGCAGGCCTCGTTCCTATAGGCTGCAGAGTACGCAGGCCTCGTTCCTATAGGCTGCAGAGTACGCAGGCCTCGTTCCTATAGGCTGCAGAGTACGCAGGCCTCGTTCCTATAGGCTGGGCTCCACTGCAGAGGACGCAGGCCTCGTTCCTATAGGCTGGGCTCCCCACGTGTTCCAATTCACCTCGGCAGGAACCTGGATCTTTTTGTGATGATAGTCACAGAGTAGCAGCAACCGTTCCATTTAGAAGCCCCCGATGGGTGGGTGTGTGTGTGTGTGTGTGTGTGTGTGTGTGAGTCCGGCCGGCAAGGCCCCTGGCTTGCCGGACTCACACACACACACACCCCCGATGGGGGTGTGTGTGTGTGTGAGTCCGGCAAGGCCCCTGGCTGGCCGGCTGGCTGGCTGGCACACGTGTAGCATTTGTGCATGTATGCATACTGTGTGTGTGCATGCCTGTGTGCGCGCATGTGTTAGTGTGTGTGGTGTACTGTATATGTGCATGTACACAATTCAGGTGTGTAACGTTAAAAATTAAGGGGCCAGGACTGACAGGCCCCCTCCCTCAAAGATGCCTTGACTTTTCAGAAATGAAGGGGGGGGGGGGGGGGGGGGGGGGGGTCAGTGCGCGTCGCTGGGCTATTTTCCGCAATTTATTTTAACGCAATACCGCCGTACACAAAGTATAAAATAGGGCTGAATTGTGGTTAAATACTGTAAATATTGGGGGTCCAGTGTGACATTTTGTCTCGGGGGGCCCTCAAAGCATGCATGATGTGATTGGTCCAGACTCCAGGGTAAAACCCTGCCCCCGATGCCTACTGTATATGTTGACTGATTACTGACACACTGTGTAAGGTGACTGTTTGTACTTTGACACTGTTCGTGTTTTGCGGCGGCCGATTGACAAAGGACCGCTGAAGTGAACCCCTTTGTTGTTTCAGTGGTCCTTGGTGGGGGGGGGGGGGGGGTCTCAGGAGATAGAGCGGCCATCTTGGAATCGGAAGGTTCCCCAGTTTGTGTGTCCTTGAGCAAGATACGTGACCCCTTAAACTGCTTCCGATGATGAGAGGGTTGTTGTTGCCTTGCATGATGCAGATGTGTGAATGGGTGACTGTAACACACGCTGTGAAGTGCTTTTGGAGAAAGGCGCCATATAAATGCAGTTAATGCACCGTTTATTTTTTTACCCTTGTCAACTCCCACCTCCTCCTCCTCCTGTATTCGTGGGAGGGGACAGGGGTCTGGTGTAACTGTTGTCTCACACGCGCATGCACGCACGCACGCACGCACGCACACACACACACACACACACACACACACACACACACACACACGCTCTCTACAGGGGGTCAAGAAACAGGGTTCCAGTTACGACAAAAGCAAGTGGGGGCTATATGCAACAACAAGATAACACTTTGACAAAGTCATCTCTCCATCCATTCTGTAGCTGTATACATGCGGGTCTCTTTAGATTTATGCTTCAGCATGATCGTGACCAAAATGTTTTGTATGAAACGCTATGGAAAAGAATAACGCATACAAAAAGATATTTTAAAAATGCATAAAGGCACAATGTGTAAACAAGAAATCAATAGAATATTTATGAATACAGCAACTTTATAATATTTGCATGCATAACATTTACCCACTTCGACAATGTCAAAATGGTGGTGGTGGTGGTGGTGGTGGTGGGGGGGGGTTCACATATCCAGTTAGGTTGCCACAAAAGGGTTGCATTCATAAATCTTTTAATAAATTGCCCCAAGTGATAGGCCTACCCAGTAAAATCATCAGTGTCTGTCAGCTTATCCATATGTAACTCCTACGAGAGTGCGAATGTAACCAAATGGTCCATTTGGTTACATACAGTATGTTGTTTTTTTTGTTGTTTTTTAATAAGACTTAAATATGTCGATATTCCAACAGCAGTAATTGCTATTTAAGTGCTTGTTCAGTAACATTGCTTTAAATAAACAGGAAACATATTTTCACTTCAGACAGGATAGCACTTTCATCCAATCCGGAGAGAGAAGAGAACTCACACACAGGATTTCAGGATTAATGAGTGAAATTGAAAGTTGTGGGGGGGAAAAGGAAAAAAAGCAGACAAAATTGGAACTGGAACAGAATACGATACGTTTGTGGGTTTCTCTCCCCGATTGGATCAATGTGGTCTTCTGTTCATGAAGGAGTTGGAGAGGTGGGAAGACCCATATGTTACTGATAGCAATGATTAGCTATTACTATTGTTTTGTTTTGTGTTTACATAATCTACACCCACTTTAAATGAACACTGGAGATTTTACTGTACACCTCTATTTGTCATTTTAACCTGAGGCCGAGTCTACAAATGCCTTCTAAATCAACGGTTCTTCCCAAAATTAAAAAAAAAAGTTCAAAGATAGCAGATGTACAAGCTAGCAGCGCGGCACAAAGTGACTTGCTGTGAGCTTTAGTATTTTTGCAATTTTTTTTCACAAGCCAACGCAAAAGAAAAAACTAAAATGACACAGATGCTTTCCAGGTTTTATTAAGAGAGGAAAACATTCCTCGCATTCCCCCCACAGATACAGTCATCAATTTCCCGCTGACATTGTGTGTCACGGGGTGGGTCAACAATGTCATCTACAGCTCTGTTCATCTCCTATGTCAAAGGAAAACCTATCCATGTCTAATTCTGCACCATTTGGGCCACCAAACAATTTTGACTTGAGTGATGCAACCTTCTTTTTATGCATTGCATACCAACAGGCAGTGTAGGACTGTCTGTTTTACTTTTTTCTTTCTGAGAGACAGGAAAAATTAAAATAAACATTTGCATGTTCCAACAATGTATGTGCATGTAGCAATCTTAGTACTTTTTTGATACCATGTTATTTGATTTTTAACGATATTTGATATAAACTGTGGGGTTTGTTGAAAAGACAAATTTATACCAAAAAGAAAAGAATACTTAATGAATTAAACAGTATTGATCATTGTGGATTGTTCCACCCATGCAGCTGAGAGCTGGAACATTTATTTATTTTATTGTATTTATTTATTTTTGAGTCTTGGGATTCAGTGACTTAATTGTTTGTTTCCTGAGTTATGTTTATTGGCCAGACTTTGAATTCTGCAGTTCTTTCTATACATTTAACATTTTGTATGAAGCAAAAAAAAGTTCCTTGAAATAAAAAAATAATATATATAAAGAAATTAACCCTTGTATGCAGTGTATGTCCCCTTTTGATATGCATTATTAGGACACTATACATTGATTGATTGAATTCTTTATTAAGTTTGCAAATAGTAGGCTACACTGGTATAATAACGATGGCGCTAATATCTAGGATAAGGCAAACAAACATGAGGGCTTGTTTGTTTCCATTGTGCATGGTTCCGTATTCAATTCATCGAGACATGTTCTGTCTGTTCTGATGAAGTGAAAATAGTGGACCCTGTTGTAAGTGTAATGTTGTATCATAGTGTCGTACACAGTGCTTTTGTATACCCATTCTGCATACTGTTAATACAATGTTCAATCAATCAAGCAATAACAGTAAAGACACATTGTGGACAGGTGCTCTTTTATGGCTGTTTACAGCCACCCATTTGAAATAATATATGTTTTTATTTTATCTCTGCCTGAGACCCCAAACTACACTGTGAAATCCTCAATGTTATTTTAACTCAGAGTGTTCAAATGGAACCAAATGGACCCTATAGGTAAGGGTCCATTTGGTTCCATTTTTTGTACACTCTCAGTTACACTTATACACCCATAAGGGTCCATTTTGGTTAGCTTATTGGAACCTTAGAGAGTATACTCTAAGATTGGAACCCCCCCCCAAGGACCCCTGAGGGACCCCTTTTTGCAGGGAACGTGGGCGTGTACAATATAGCCTACTCTACGTCAAGCCTACTGTTATTGGTCAGAAAAGCGACTGGGAGGAGCCCAACATCCTCCAGGTGGAATACTTGACGTCCCAAATCAGCGTTCATTTAGAAGCAGAGTTTGTGAATGAATGGGAATATCACAGTTCTTACCGCGAATCTTATATCCAATGATGTAACTCAGCTAGGAGACAATTTAATGATAATGTTCTCAATAGTAATACACTTGTCGTGAAGTTTTACGGAGGAATTAACAGTCAGCAGCAACAATGCTATCAGTCAAGGACATGCAGTTAATTGTGGCTTATTTCTACATGATTGGAGCGGCAGTTTTCTCTAATAACGTCCTCGTCCACGAAAGCACGCCTTATTTTCAGCATAAAGGTAAGAAAATTACGAAAAGAATATGCCATGTGCTTTTGGTTACATTAAATGTGTATTGGCATAATATGAATGTGAGATTGGTCGTTACTCGTGTTTTACCGTTCGACATTTTTATCCAAGAGGGGGAAAATGGCATAATTTCTTGATATATGGCTACTGTTTGTGAGGCCAGTGTATACATTACTGTGCAATACTGTTAGCCTATTTCGCACTTTTTTGTAACCTTTTCTCCATTCTTGAGTTGAGAGACTCAAGACTAGTCTTGACGACTTCCCTGACAGTACTATTTTGTGATAACTAGTCTGCAGGGATGCCACTGTGTGCTGTGCTGGACTGTCACATTGTAGTACCGTGTCGTTCCACTGAGAGCCGCTGTTGCAGTGTTAACTACTACTCCTTATTTCAATGCATGGGTTTTCTTTAATTTATATACCGGTGTATATATATATTTTATATCTAGTAGGTGCTTTTCTGAGTAGTTTTATTCTAAAATATATTATAAATGCCCTCCATTTTGTAAGTCCTTTTAATGGCCATAAAACCCTTAGAAAACCTAAACAGACTGTATCCCTAGCCCTCCAAGCAGAACCCAATGGTACTGAAGTTTCTGACATTTTTGACGACACAGACCATGGGGTCCTGTTCCAGCAGTATCCTGCCACCTGGTACGCGGACATAATAAAACATAAACACCGTGTTTACGGCCTGTCTGCGCTCTTTCAGGACTTGTTTTCGTGTGAGGGCTTCTGAATCTGTGAACTATAAGTACCTATACATGACGCTGCGAATATCTCCTGTGGCGCGGAAGCCGTTAAGTATTTTTAATCTTTGTTTGACCGATTTGGTCGCTTTGATTCTTCTCTTCCTTCCTTGTTTATTGACACCTCATTGTACCGCCTATCTGGCTAGCTAGTGGCGCTATAGCTATGACAGAGCAGATCAGAGGCAGGGACGTAGCCGCACAAGCCAACCGCACACCGGGAGGCGGTACAATAAACGGTAAACAAACAAGAAGAAATAAAAGCGACCAAATCGGTCAAACAAAGATTAAAAATACTTAACGGCTTCCGCGCCACAGGAGATATTCGCAGCGGTTTGTATAGGTACTTAAAGTTCACTATTTCAGAAGCCCTCAAAGGAAAACAGGCCGTCAAACGGCGCAGATACGATGTTGGTGAGCATTTTTATGTCCGCGTTCCAAAATTCCCATACGAAAATATAAATATGAACAGGGACCCTACACAAAGCGACATCAAAATTTCAGAAAAGCTTTATGGAGGGTTCCGAGAGGGGCTAACTGTATCCCTTACTTTGAAGATATGGCCTTATACTGATTGATAAATTATCTTTTTTTAGTATATCATTTTTGAAATATTTCTTCAATTAGGCTACTGCTCAAACACCTGACTTGATCAAGTAGCTTGCTGACTGCTATATTTAGCCATGCATGTACAGTAGCTGATATGATGGACACTGACAAAAACTAGACAAGATTAATAAAAAGAAGAAAAAGTCTCCCTGGCTCTTTCTTTAGCCTTTAGCCTCCAAGTGCTTTCCCATGTCCTGTCACCACCTCCCCATCCCTAAATGACATAGCACAAAACTCCTGTCCATATGTGGAGGAAACTATTCTCATAATGCTCTTTTACAGTGCTTGTGTTGGGTCTCCTGGGCCGCGTTCCTTTTAGCTGTGGCTAAGTAGGGTTCCCTTTGGGGAGGCCGGGGGGAGGGGAGGGGAGGGGGGGGGGGGAAGCAGGCACGATGCCAGCTGGAGAGAACCCACTGTAGTGTCCAGTGTCCAACATTCTCTTCACTCCTCCAACCCAGAAGAGACATGCAAGCAGGCAGAGCAGGGACGTGTGTACACACAGGCATCAAATGGGGGCTTCAGCCCCCTGCCCTTTTTTATACCCGTCTGTAAAACAACTGCCCTTTTTTATACCCGTCTGTAAAACAACTGCCCTGTCCAGACCACGGATGCAGCGTTTACTATGTAAAACAACTGCCCTTTTTTATACCCGTCTGTAAAACAACTGCCCTCTCCAGACCACGGATGCAGCGTTTACTATGTAAAACAACTGCCCTTTTACCCGTCTGTAAAACAACTGCCCTCTCCAGACCACGGATGCAGCGTTTACTATGTAAAACAACTGCCCTTTTACCCGTCTGTAAAACAACTGCCCTGTCCAGACCACGGATGCAGCGTTTACTATGTAAAACAACTGCCCTTTTTTATACCCGTCTGTAAAACAACTGCCCTCTCCAGACCACGGATGCAGCGTTTACTATGTAAAACAACTGCCCTTTTACCCGTCTGTAAAACAACTGCCCTGTCCAGACCACGGATGCAGCGTTTACTATGTAAAACAACTGCCCTTTTACCCGTCTGTAAAACAACTGCCCTGTCCAGACCACGGATGCAGCGTTTACTATGTAAAACAACTGCTCTTTTACCCGTCTGTAAAACAACTGCCCTGTCCAGACCACGGATGCAGCGTTTACTATGTAAAACAACTTCCCTTTTACCCGTCTGTAAAACAACTGCCCTGTCCAGACCACGGATGCAGCGTTTACTATGTAAAACAACTGCCCTTTTACCCGTCTGTAAAACAACTGCCCTGTCCAGACCACGGATGCAGCGTTTACTATGTAAAACAACTGCCCTTTTACCCGTCTGTAAAACAACTGCCCTGTCCAGACCACGGATGCAGCGTTTACTATGTAAAACAACTGCCCTTTTACCCGTCTGTAAAACAACTATCCTGTCCAGACCACGGATGCAGCGTTTACTATGTAAAACAACTGCCCTTTTACCCGTCTGTAAAACAACTGCCCTGTCCAGACCACGGATGCAGCGTTTACTATGTAAAACAACTGCCCTTTTACCCGTCTGTAAAACAACTGCCCTGTCCAGACCACGGATGCAGAGTTTACTATGTAAAACAACTGCCCTTTTACCCGTCTGTAAAACAACTGCCCTGTCCAGACCACGGATGCAGCGTTTACTATGTAAAACAACTGCCCTTTTACCCGTCTGTAAAACAACTGCCCTGTCCAGACCACGGATGCAGCGTTTTTTATACCCGTCTGTAAAACAACTGCCCTGTCCAGACCACGGATGCAGCGTTTTTTATACCCGTCTGTAAAACAACTGCCCTGTCCAGACCACGGATGCAGCGTTTTTTATACCCGTCTGTAAAACAACTGCCCTGTCCAGACCACGGATGCAGCGTTTACTACATGGTGAAAGAAATGCAAAATGCCTCTCCTTTCGGCCTCCATATGCCATGCCAGAAAGGCAGCATTCAGGAGAATTTACCCTTTTTCTCCTGAACTCTTAACGCAGTATTTTGCATTGGAACAAATTTGTTTAGAAATCCAGGTCGTACACCGCAACTCCACTGGCTAAAGAGTGCCGGGGTGCGCCCCGGAAATAGCAGATCTACAAGCTCTCGTCGTGAGCTTGTAGATCTGCTATTTTCGGGATTTCAGCCCCTGCCTCTGTAAACCTCTCTGCACGTCCCCGGGGCAGAGAAAGACCTGGCCTGGGCTGGGAGAGACGTGTGTCTACGCTGTGGCCTCGTTGTATAAAGGAATGAGGGATTGGAAATGATAAGAGAATAAAAACATTCTCAAGGATATTTTATCCGTTGGGATTTATCTCCACGCCGTTCAATTTGGATACGTTTTGGGCATAATCTACATCAGATTCCCAAGGAATTTCCAATACATTCTTAAATGTAACGGCGCTAAAAGAAAAGCTAAAAGAAGAAGCCATGCCATGTACTGTATATGTGATTGATGTGTAATACCCAGACGGCATGCTGTTATCAAGCACATTGCACTGTATCTGATGTAATGTCTGAAGAACAGTGCACCGGCTCAGAAACCTGATCCGTGCATGCGTGGGCCTTCTGTTCTGTTCCCATATCATGACACCGAGAACAGATCAAAGGAACGTCCGACACGCCGGCCGGTCCCCGTCTGGCTCTGAATGTATGATGGCAGCGCTCCAAAAGGCCAGACTGTACAGTACAGTATATGCATGGGGCCTTGAGTCCTATATGTACTGCCAGGCGCCTAGTAATTAGTGCTTTCCGTGATAACCACACCAATATGTTTCACAGTATGGCGGTCGGGTCTGAAGTTGATTGTGTGTTTGCAGAACAGAACAGTATTAACATACAAAGTACAATAGCAACCATTTGGGCCATGGGTGGACGCAGTGTTGTTTTTGTCGACTAAAACTAAGACTGAAAATGTTCGACTGCCGTTTTTCACTGACCAAGACTAAATGGAAACTACATAAAAAGTAAGCTATGATGACTAAAACTAAATGTATTGACAATTAGACAAAAATGCTAGGAAGGGGACTATAGTGGACAAGAGGGCCAGTATAAGTCATTTTACACTTGGTTGCATGCTGAAAATAGCCGATCTACAAGCTCATCAACTCATCAGCTTGTAGATTGGCTATTTTCAGCAAGTGTAAAATCAGTCATTATGCCGGCATCAAGGCCCGCCAAAATACATTTTAGTCAACTAAATCAACTGTAAATTTAGTCGACTAAAATCTTATGACATTTAGTCGACTAAAACTAGACTAACACTAAAACATTCTTGGTGACTAAAATGTGACTGTGTCTGTGATGCTCCTTCCTGGAGCTGGATATGTATCGTTAGTTATTGTTATTCAGAATAGAAATCAGACCTGTCTGAACTGAGTGGTGCTGTACTGTACTTATGCTATACTGTACAAGCTCTCCTCCCTGGCCCGTGTGCGTGCGTGCGTGCGTGCGTGTGTGCGTTCGTACTTGCAATAAAACAAACCACACCTGCTGCAACTACTTGCAATAAAACAGACCCTCTGGTGTGGTTAGGGCTTTAGGCTGAATATTGCATGGCAGACCCTCTGGTGTGGTTAGGGCTTTAGGCTGAATATTGCATGGCAGACCCTCTGGTGTGGTTAGGGCTTTAGGCTGAATATTGCATGGCAGACCCTCTGGTGTGGTTAGGGCTTTAGGCTGAATATTGCATGGCAGACCCTCTGGTGTGGTTAGGGCTTTAGGCTGAATATTGCATGGCAGACCCTCTGGTGTGGTTAGGGCTTTAGGCTGAATATTGCATGGCAGACCCTCTGGTGTGGTTAGGGCTTTAGGCTGAATATTGCATGGCAGACCCTCTGGTGTGGTTAGGGCTTTAGGCTGCGCAATAGTGACACTTGGTGGTCAACAAACGCTAATTCCGTACTCGGACGTTTCTGTACTCGGACACAGGGACAGACACATAGCTGTATAGTCAGAGTGGTTAGCACCACTCAAAACAAGTCCTCCCAGGCTGTTTAGGATTCAGGTCAAAAAAATAATAAATAAAGATCACGCCTGTGATGGCACAAGATATAGTCCTCTACTGTTCGAGCTGCTCCAGTGTTTGCTCTTCTGGAGCTGTGTACTGTACAGTTGTACTGTATGTTGATTCTTCATTTCATGAGCGCCTAGTATGATTCATTACAGCTAAAAAGCCCCCTATTTCCCCTTAAACAGCAGTTTGTTGCAATATCTTAAACATCTTGAGCACATTTCTGATGGGTTATTTGCAGTTCATTTGGCTCTGTCCTCCTAACCCCTTGATTTACTTCTTCAGTAGAAATTTTAAAGTTCGACTGCGGAGCTGAGCTAATACAGAGCCCATTTGCCGATGGCATTTCTGAGCTTCATTCAGTACGACTTTGGTGGTATTGCATGACCAATACATGGTCTTACCTACCTGTATGTCCACAGGATATTTATCAATGGAAGAGCAGGTATATAAATACCAATACAACCATTGCAGATATGCTGCTTAAAACCAGTGTTGATTTCGTCGACTAAAACTAAGACGAAAAATGTTCGTCGACTACCTTTTTTCATTGACAAAAACTAAATGGAAACAAAATGAAAACTAAGCTATGATGACTAAAATGTTAGGAAGGGACTAGTGGACAAGAGATCCAGCATAAGTCATTTTACACTTGGTTGCATGCTGAAAATAGCCGATCTACAAGCTCACAACGCATCGCAGCGTGACACGTTGTGAGCTTGTAGATCGGCTATTTTCAGCAAGTGTAAAAACGGTCATTACGACGGCATCAATTAAGTCCCACCAAAATACATTTTAGTTGACTAAATCAACTGTAGATTTTGTCGACTAAAATCTTATGATATTTAGTCGACTAAAACTAGACCAACACTGAAACATTCCAGATGACTAAAATGTGACTAAAACTAAATGAAAACTTGATGCCAAAAACAACACTGCTTAAAACTCATTCACTCACTGCCCGCATTGATTCAGTCTGGCACCTTTTCCACCAAGAGAACTTTGGTTCTAGACCTGGTGCCGTTCTAGATTCTTCGACGTTCTGTTCAAACACCTCAATCTGAGCCCCAATGCAGAGAGAAATCATTTTAAGATCGCGGTTCCAATGGTGCTGGACGGGGGAGGGGGAATCATTTGATTGACGGACCACAGTGGAGCCGAGCGTTGCCTATCAACCTAAACTGGTAATCCAGCCTGACAGCATGTTGCGGGTACGAGTCTCCATCCCGACTACCTTTGCTGCGTGGGGGGCCCCATCTCTCTCTGTGTTTTCTGTAAATCTATCAATAATGGCAAAAAGCCCCAAAAAATATTGTAATTTTTATTTTTTTATGTTTTTGGCGCAGAGCTCCATTGGAAACAATATGTACGATGATCTTGGCACTGAGCGCCATTGTCGGTGTGTGAGTTAAATTGTAGTAAAATACTCTACCATACAGATTGGTCATAGTAACTTTTATATTCACTAAAACCATTATGGACTGCAGCGCTGTAATTAACACCCGTAGTCTTTTGTCTACACAGAGTTGGACGTTTTGTGTGCATTTGTTAACAATACCGGCATCTCCAGCCAGAACTCTGTTGCTATCTCCTCCTTGTTCCTCAAGCCCAACAAGCTGACGTCAGTGATCTGGTTTTCCAAACATGAGGTGGGGAAACTCTCCTCTGAAATCTGTTGTGTCTTTTCAATTACGGAGAGCGGGTCTGGAGCCTGACGATATCCAAGAACAACACGGCAGCGAGCCGAGGTGCTGAGCGGGCTTTTGGGTTGACGGACAGGGGGCCCGTCTGTTGGAGATTAGCACAAAATCTTCTGTGGTTAATAATGACCGGATGACTAGGCCTTGGCACCTATGGGCCCTTTAAGGAAAGCTCATAGTGTCTTCGCCGGGTGTGACCTCAAAAGTCCAACAAAGCAATTCATCATGACTCGCTTAAGGCGGACAGCAGCGGTGATACTTAAACGATATACTGATGTTGCTGCCGTGGAACTTTCACAAAAATGTGTAGAGCCCTGACGATATCCCTGGCCTGCTGTGCAGTGTGTTGTAAATGAGAACGACACCGTCTCTAATGGCTGCTTGGCTGGCTTGTGTCACATTGAGAAAACCCTTGGGTGACACTTTGCTGTGCTGAAATGAATAGTGTTGCTGTGACAGTTCTGGCATCAGGGAAATCATGTCTTGTTCTGCATGTCCTCATGTTGAGAAGGATGACATTTTCCCAAGCTGTAGTAGTCACAACAGCGCATGGTGACAATACAAAGCCACCTCAAACTGGATAATGTATGGGTTTATTTCTGTTCAGCACCAATTTGACGGTATAGGCTGCCGTGCGAGCGTGTGCGTGCGTGCGTGCGTGCGTGCGTGCGTGCGTGTGCGCATCGCCATCTGGGAGCTTTAAGAGCTCGATCTCTAATCACATAATTTCCTTTATCTGCACTTCTCCTTTGATCATAGAATGAAACGAAGAAACAATTCAAGCAGGGGGAGGAAAAATACATAAAATCTTGATGTATTTGATCAGCGTAATCCTTTTGAAATGAGAGGATATCCATTCTTTGCTGGGGGGGGGGGGAGGGGGGGGGGCTGTATACAGTGATGCTCTGTATTTTGTGCTAGCACTGCAGTGGTGTAAAGTAGCTATAAGTACATGTGCGGTATTCAAGTATTGTACTTCAGTGCAATATTGAGGCTCATGGCCCAGGCCGTAGCGTAACGGTCTTGGCACCGGACTGGTAATCCAGTCGCAGTGTGCCGCGGGTTCGACTCCCGGACCCGACACGGCCTTTACCGCATGTCATCCCCCCCATCTCTCTCCCGTTTCCTGTCAGCCTACTGTCTGTCCCTTCAAAAATCAATAAAAGGCGTAAGCCGCAAAAAAATATCTTAAAAAAAAAAAAAATATTGAGGCTCCTGAAGGCTCATAGCTGAAACGCGTAAGCGTTCCTTTTTGGTGTGTGCCAATAAAGAAATGGAAATGAGTACTTTGTCCGCCATTTTTGGATGTGCTAACTTTATTTTTTATTCCTATTTATTTTTTAATGTATACTGGATTTGGCTTTAGCACTCCACTGAGAACCATTGCTGATGCGCAACCTCTTTTTCTCATTTAACAATATTGAGGTACCTTTTCTTTACTGGATTATTTAGAATTTTACATTTTCGTCTTAAAATGTTCTGCTCCACTGCTATTTGAAATGGCTAATATATAGCATTTTTATACATTTTGAAACGTGAAATGGGACATTCTGCTAAATGAGTACTTTTAGTACTTAAATATATTTTAGTGCGAATACTTTTGTAGATTTTGAATACTGGACTTATTTGTAACAGCTAGGGCATTTCTACATTGTGGGTTTTTTGGTAGCGCCACTGAGTGCTACAGTAGTTAGTTGCAATCTAACTATATCACTGCAACCTGAGCTTCTCTTTTTGTAGCTGGACTGATGCTCTCAGCAGCCTGTGAATGTGAACCCTTTGTGTGTGAGTGAGCTCCTTTATCAATCTGTTTTTAAGCCACAGTAGTTGGCTCCAGCTGGTGCCACATTTTGAGTGTAGTAATGTTCAGCAATTACAGACTAAAGACAACATATTTTCATGGAATCGTGTGGAGGACATTCTTGTGGAGGAAAATCCAGATTCACATTAAAGAGCAAGAACCGTGCAGCTCTATAAGCTCCTTGCTTCTCATCTCATCTCTCTCTCTCCTGACTGATTGATTTCCTCCTGCCTGGCACAGTTGTGTGTGCCGCCACACTTTGGCTCTGAGCAGCAGGTTGTTACCCGTTTAGCTAGCGGGGGGTCCTGGCAACACACTAGACATGCTGTAATGTTGGCACAGTCAGACCTCTGGTTGCTGCCAAAGTCTGGATGGAATGGCGTGCCTTTGCTTTGGGGAGGGTGTGTGCGTGCATGCGTGCGTGCGTGCGTGCACGCACGCACGCCTTTGCTTTGGGTAAGGTGTGTGTGTGTGTGTGACTTTGCTTTGGGGAGGGGGGTGTGCTTACAGCTGGACGCTGACAAGCACTACAATGCTTGGGGACAGAGGAGGTCAGCGCTTTGACGATGTGACAACACCGCAGGTCCACCCCTGTTAAGTGCCGACAAAGATTTTAACAAGGTGACCCCTCCATGTTGGGTCTCTGCTGTGCTGCCTGTGTCTTTAACAAGGTGACCCCTCCATGTTGGGTCGCTGCTGTGCTGCCTGTGTCTTTAACAAGGTGACCCCTCCATGTTGGGTCTCTGCTGTGCTGCCTGTGTCTTTAACAAGGTGACCCCTCCATGTTGGGTCTCTGCTGTGCTGCCTGTGTCTTTAACAAGGTGACCCCTCCATGTTGGGTCTCTGCTGTGCTGCCTGTGTCTTTAACAAGGTGACCCCTCCATGTTGGGTCTCTGCTGTGCTGCCTGTGTCTTTAACAAGGTGACCCCTCCATGTTGGGTCTCTGCTGTGCTGCCTGTGTCTTTAACAAGGTGACCCCTCCATGTTGGGTCTCTGCTGTGCTGCCTGTGTCTTTAACAAGGTGACCCCTCCATGTTGGGTCTCTGCTGTGCTGCCTGTGTCTTTAACAAGGTGACCCCTCCATGTTGGGTCTCTGCTGTGCTGCCTGTGTCTTTAACAAGGTGACCCCTCCATGTTGGGTCACTGCTGTGCTGCCTGTGTCTATAACAAGGTGACCCCTCCATGTTGGGTCTCTGCTGTGCTGCCTGTGTCTTTAACAAGGTGACCCCTCCATGTTGGGTCTCTGCTGTGCTGCCTGTGTCTATAACAAGGTGACCCCTCCATGTTGGGTCTCTGCTGTGCTGCCTGTGTCTTTAACAAGGTGACCCCTCCATGTTGGGTCTCTGCTGTGCTGCCTGTGTCTTTAACAAGTTGACCCCTCCATGTTGGGTCTCTGCTGTGCTGCCTGTGTCTTTAACAAGGTGACCCCTCCATGTTGGGTCTCTGCTGTGCTGCCTGTGTCTTTAACAAGGTGACCCCTCCATGTTGGGTCTCTGCTGTGCTGCCTGTGTCTTTAACAAGGTGACCCCTCCATGTTGGGTCTCTGCTGTGCTGCCTGTGTCTTTAACAAGGTGACCCCTCCATGTTGGGTCTCTGCTGTGCTGCCTGTGTCTTTAACAAGGTGACCCCTCCATGTTGGGTCTCTGCTGTGCTGCCTGTGTCTTTAACAAGGTGACCCCTCCATGTTGGGTCTCTGCTGTGCTGCCTGTGTCTTTAACAAGGTGACCCCTCCATGTTGGGTCTCCGCTGTGCTGCCTGTGTCTTTAACAAGGTGACCCCTCCATGTTGGGTCTCTGCTGTGCTGCCTGTGTCTTTAACAAGGTGACCCCTCCATGTTGGGTCTCTGCTGTGCTGCCTGTGTCTTTAACAAGGTGACCCCTCCATGTTGGGTCTCTGCTGTGCTGCCTGTGTCTTTAACAAGGTGACCCCTCCATGTTGGGTCTCTGCTGTGCTGCCTGTGTCTTTAACAAGGTGACCCCGCCATGTTGGGTCACTGCTGTGCTGCCTGTGTCTTTAACAAGGTGACCCCTCCATGTTGGGTCTCTGCTGTGCTGCCTGTGTCTTTAACAAGGTGACCCCGCCATGTTGGGTCTCTGCTGTGCTGCCTGTGTCTTTAACAAGGTGACCCCTCCATGTTGGGTCCCTGCTGTGCTGCCTGTGTCTTTAACAAGGTGACCCCTCCATGTTGGGTCTCTGCTGTGCTGCCTGTGTCTTTAACAAGGTGACCCCTCCATGTTGGGTCTCTGCTGTGCTGCCTGTGTCTTTTGGTGCTTGTAAAAATGTTCACAGTGAAGGTTGGGTACATTTCATAATATATACATGGTAAGACGTTCATTGTGATTGACTGTGGTGTGCTAGCAAGTGTCAAAACTGTCTGGTTTTGATGCTGAATGGTCAATTATTTGATCGAATATCTTTCTTGGATCAAAGTGGTTTTTCATAATGGTCTTAGACCTCAAGTCATCACATACCATAAAAGCATATCAATTTACTTTGCAGAGCGACTTACAGTAAGCAGATAGGCCTCTTGCCCGAGCATCTTGTCTTTATAAATCTTCGTTTCGATATTGATAAGAGTTAAGATAAGTGTGTTAAGAATGTCTTTAAATTGTTTCAACCGGCCAGCTTACGTGGTTTAAGTGATATTGCACTACATGTGGATGTATTCCCCCACAGTCATGGCTGGCTTGACCTTTTGTTCCAAATAAATAACACAATTTCCACCAAAAATATAGTTACTGCAGTCTGTTATATCAGGGGTTAAATATAGTTACTGCAGTCTGTTATATCAGGGGTTAAATATAGTTACTGCAGTCTGTTATATCAGGGGTTAGGGTTAAAATATAGTTACTGCAGTCTGTTATATCAGGGGTTCTCAACATTTTTGTCCGGGGATCCCCGGAAATGCTTTGGCAATGTCTCGGGAGTCGGGACCCCTGCCCCACCCCCTCCCGACCCCCAATATAAAGTTACTGCTACAATAACCTTAATAATAGAGACAATACACCATAAATAAATACTGTAACCAGATATAATCATCAAGGAAAGTGTATGCATGTACTATGTGTACTATATGTAAACTCTTCATTTCCACTTTACAGCCATTCAGTTGCTTTTTTTTTTATATATATACTTTGGGGACCCCCCAAAATAATTTGGCGACCCCCCGAGGGGTCGCGACCCACGGGTTGAGAACCCCTGTGTTATATCAGTGAATTTCCAACTGGGCACCTCCAGAAAACGACTCAACTGTATATTTCTTGTGTCCAAACCACCTTTATATTATTATATGATCTCCTTATGGCCCAAATTACTGTGAAGTTCTTCACACAAAGTTCCCCTAACGTTGCTACTAGTACGGAAAACATGCAAATTTACATAATACTCTTCTTACTCTTTGTTTGCTGCTGTTGCTATGCTGCCATTTTTTGTATGGCTTCTGAAGGAAGCCATACAAAAAAAAACAAGTTTTACACTTATGTACCTGTACACAAGATGGAACAATGAAGTACAACCTTGAACCTTGCTCTGTATTGTGAGCAGAGACACGCTGACACACTGCATTCTTCTTCACTGTACCCTGTCCCTGACACTGAGCCTGATGCTTTCCCTGACTGAATGAATAGCACACAGGAATGTGCTCCTTCCTTACTGTAGTCTACCAGTCTCTCAGCACAGAGCCTCCTTCCTTACTGTAGTCTACCAGTCTCTCAGCACAATGTGCTCCTTCCTTACTGTAGTCTACCAGTCTCTCAGCACAATGTGCTCCTTCCTTACTGTAGTCTACCAGTCTCTCAGCACAGAGCCTCCTTCCTTACTGTAGTCTACCAGTCTCTCAGCACAATGTGCTCCTTCCTTACTGTAGTCTACCAGTCTCTCAGCACAATGTGCTCCTTCCTTACTGTAGTCTACCAGTCTCTCAGCACAATGTGCTCCTTCCTTACTGTAGTCTACCAGTCTCTCTCCTTCCTTACTGTAGTCTCTCAGTCTCTCAGCACAGAGCCGTTCCAGACTGACTGACCCACGCAGTCCCACAGGGACGTGCGGAGAGTGTTGGAGAGGCAGGTGGCTGACATCCCGTAAGAGGGCACTTTTGGACAAAAAATAGCAGATCTACAAGCTCTGCGAAGCGTTGTGAGCTTGTAGATCTGCTATTTTCGGTGCTCAGCAACCCAGCGCTCTTTAGCTATAGTGGAGATGCGGTTGTACGACATGGATTTCTAAACAAATTTGTTCAACGCAAAATGCTGCGTTCAAGTTCAGAAGTTCAGAAAAAGCAATTCTCCTGAATGAGAAATGGAAAAGAGTGTCATTTGCATTTCTTTCACCATAGTAAATCGTGGTCTGGAAAGGGCACTTGTTTTACAGACGGGTAAAAGGGCAGGGGCTGAAGCCCCCATTGATGTCTGTGTGTACGTCCCTGCATGCAGTCCCTCATAGGAGGGTGGGTGGGGTGGGGTGGGGTGTAAAGCTGCTGTACTGTATTGAACATTTGATCCCTATTATGGGCAAACATTCGGAGAAGCTATTTCGTGTAGAGCCCTTGGGGAAAGTATACAGGCCTGGTCCGCTGGCCTAGCGGTCCGGGCACATGCAGCTTGACAACGTGCTGCGGGTTCGAGTCCCATTCCCACGGTGACCTTTGCTGCATGTCAAGCCACGTCTCTCTATCCCCGTTTCCTCTCTGTCTGGACTGGATTCTGTCGAGTATCCGGTAGGTTTGAAGGCCTGTAGCACAGGTTGACATAGATATGGTAGGTCTGAAGGCGTGTAGCACAGGTTGACATAGATATGGTAGGTTTGAAGGCGTGTAGCACAGGTTGACATAGATATGGTAGGTCTGAAGGCGTGTAGCACAGGTTGACATAGATATGGTAGGTTTGAAGGCCTGTAGCACAGGTTGACATAGATATGGTAGGTCTGAAGGCGTGTAGCACAGGTTGACATAGATATGGTAGGTCTGAAGGCGTGTAGCACAGGTTGACATAGATATGGTAGGTCTGAAGGCGTGTAGCACAGGTTGACATAGATATGGTAGGTCTGAAGGCCTGTAGCACAGGTTGACATAGATATGGTAGGTTTGAAGGCGTGTACAGTAGCACAGGTTGACATAGATATGGTAGGTCTGAAGGCGTGTAGCACAGGTTGACATAGATATGGTAGGTCTGAAGGCGTGTAGCACAGGTTGACATGGATATGGTAGGTTTGAAGGCCTGTAGCACAGGTTGACATAGATATGGTAGGTTTGAAGGCCTGTAGCACAGGTTGACATAGATATGGTAGGTCTGAAGGCCTGTAGCACAGGTTGACATAGATATGGTAGGTCTGAAGGCCTGTAGCACAGGTTGACATAGATATGGTAGGTTTGAAGGCGTGTAGCACAGGTTGACATAGATATGGTAGGTTTGAAGGCCTGTAGCACAGGTTGACATAGATATGGTAGGTCTGAAGGCCTGTAGCACAGGTTGACATAGATATGGTAGGTCTGAAGGCCTGTAGCACAGGTTGACATAGATATGGTAGGTCTGAAGGCGTGTAGCACAGGTTGACATAGATATGGTAGGTTTGAAGGCGTGTAGCACAGGTTGACATAGATATGGTAGGTTTGAAGGCGTGTACAGTAGCACAGGTTGACATAGATATGGTAGGTTTGAAGGCGTGTAGCACAGGTTGACATAGATATGGTAGGTTTGAAGGCGTGTAGCACAGGTTGACATAGATATGGTAGGTCTGAAGGCGTGTAGCACAGGTTGACATAGATATGGTAGGTCTGAAGGCGTGTAGCACAGGTTGACATAGATATGGTAGGTCTGAAGGCGTGTAGCACAGGTTGACATAGATATGGTAGGTCTGAAGGCGTGTAGCACAGGTTGACATAGATATGGTAGGTTTGAAGGCGTGTAGCACAGGTTGACATAGATATGGTAGGTCTGAAGGCGTGTAGCACAGGTTGACATGGATATGGTAGGTTTGAAGGCGTGTACAGTAGCACAGGTTGACATAGATATGGTAGGTTTGAAGGCGTGTACAGTAGCACAGGTTGACATAGATATGGTAGGTTTGAAGGCGTGTACAGTAGCACAGGTTGACATAGATATGGAATACTATTTTAGAATGGAATTGTAATAAACGGCCCGGCTGTAGACCACCGAGTCGGTAACGATGGAAGTTGGAGATCCATGCCCCCCCCGCCCGGCTATGCAATACCAGTTGTACCCGCTTCAGAGTACCCGTTCCACCCATCTGTCTGTCCCTTTTATACCCATATATGGAGATTTCTGTATCTGTCTCTCTGTGTCCCGTTATTCCTATGGAGTGTATATATATATATATATATACTTCCAAATATGAAGTGAATAAATGGAGCCTGGGCAAGGGGCCCTGTCCAGAGCCCGGGCAGAGGCCCTTTGCGGCGGTTCTGGACAACCGTGGGTCTGACCGACTCGACACTGGGCACTGCACTCCCTGTGTCGGTGTGGAACGTGTGTGTCGTATTTGAATTTGGTTCTTGAGTTACGTGCATTACAGTGGTACAGTACAGTTGCAAAATAATAAAGAAAGATTTGGCCTAATCGAGGGTCACCGTTTAAGCTGTGTAAATGCACCTGTAATAACTCTATAGACAGATGAGTGAACATAAATCTCTTGGACGCATCGTTGGGTACAGTGTATTGTTTTTCCTATACCGTACATGAGTACATTGGGCCGGCGTGTGTCCAGCACAAATCACGTCTTCCCCAGGGGAGTCTGGGAACTGAGTAAACCCATTGTTTTCCTTCCCGCAATCTATACCGTGTGGGATTTTCATGTCAGCCCGAGCCTTGTTTTTCCTTTTGGACAGTGTCTGTCCTCCAGGGAAGCCATGTCCAATGTGATTGCCATTGGAGCCTGTCCACTAAGGAAGGCCTGAGTGCCAGCATGTGTTTTTTTTTGCACATTGATGAAAGAATTAGAAGTAGTAAAATGTGGAAATGAAGTGAGCCGTAACATTATTTTTGAGTACGGACCAGGTTTTCAGCCCCACCATTACTCTGCTATACATGGCCAAATATGGCAGTATTGGTACGTTGTGTAGTAGTCTGTCTATAGTCTATAGGATGATTGACTGGTGTTGGACCAGCCTATACAGATAACACGTTTGATCCCCATTGTCACATTGACTGCAAACTGGGAACGCATCAGCAGGAACAAAGGATTCCTTTGGGAACGCATCAGCAGGAACAAAGGATTCCTTTGGGAACGCATCAGCAGGAACAAAGGATTCCTTTGGGAACGCATCAGCAGGAACAAAGGATTCCTTTGGGAACGCATCAGCAGGAACAAAGGATTCCTTTGGGAACTCATCAGCAGGAACAAAGGATTCCTTTGGGAACGCATCAGCAGGAACAAAGGATTCCTTTGGGAACGCATCAGCAGGAACAAAGGATTCCTTTGAATTTGCGCAGCTCTGAATCGGTCTTGAGAGATATTGACTGTGACGACGATCCACCAAAAACATTGTCAACTCCTATGAAACTGCTCAGTCATTTTAAAAAGTCTGTTGTCTCCCTCACTTGATGGAGACGGGTAATTGCAACGTTGTCCGAACTACAATATATTAGCAGATTCCTGCATGCTTCTCACCAAGTAAAAAATAATCCTCTACAATCTACATGTTTTTGGAGGATTTGAGTAATTCTGAATTTGTGAAACTGTAGAGTATGTACTGTGTGCCAGACTATTTATAACCATACCAGTATAATGAAGAAGAGCTGGCTAAAGGCAACAAGAGCTAAGGTAAATTAAGATGGCGTGAGATTTTAATTAAGTAGCATAATTCTCTGTAAGTGTACAGTATGCATTTCCAGTGCTATGTGTTTAACACGGTACTTTATGGCTATGACTATAAGTGTTGGGTTACTTTCATTACCTTCATTTAAATATTATTCTTCTGGTGTTGGGGAAATGAGGAAATATTTTAAGAGGTCATACACTTAACGGAAGGCAGGGAAAGTAGATAATTTGAAACGGAATGCTCTTTTATGGGCCATAAATTAACAAAAAGATCCATTGTGTGTGTGTGTGTGTGTGTATGTGAATATTATATATATATATATATATATATATATATATATATATATATATATATATATATATATATATATATATACGGACAGGTGTGACAAATTAAAGGAAAAACCAACAAAGTGCTTGTATGTGCCATAGTCTCTGGAAGTCAAATGTCAGAGTGGAACACCATTCCAAAATATAGGTGCGACTGTCAAGGCCATACTGTATTAAAACATTTTTTGTAGAGCAGTGGTTCCCAAAGTGGGGTCCGGGGACCCACAGGGGTCCTTGAGGGTATTCCAGGGGGTCCCCAGCTAAATGATAGTTAGGAACCAAATGGAACCTAACAGGTCCATTTGCTTTTATTTGTGCACTCTCAGAGTTAAATGAACACTGATTCTACAATATAAATTGGGGTCTCAGAGATAGAAATGCCATTAAATGGGTAAAAGAAAAAGACCTGTGGATCTTCATTAGGTCATCACATCATTTTAATACTCATCAAACCACTCAGTGACCCCTTGTGGGTCTCGTCAGGACAGTAATATTTCATCATAGGATATAGGTGATCAGTGATCACTCTGCATTTGCAGCGTGATCACCTATACACTGGTGATCTATGGGCCAATTATTCTATTTTCAAATGGTTTATTGGCATTTCTTAAACCAAAATAGCATACCAAATTTCTTGTAGGCTACAACTGTAATACAAATAATTAAAGTAGCTATCTTCTTGAGCACTGAGCGTACATGCTGTACGCGTAGCGTAAAAAGGTCTAGTTGCCCGTGGGTGTACGTGTGCACGAAATGAGCACGCGTGCAACGATTTCACGGGACCGAAAATACGCTTGCGTAATGGCCCCTCAACTTCTCCACACGTCCAAAATAAACGCACACCTCTCATTGAAAATGTATTACGAGTCCCGTCAGTCTGAAAAGGCCTTATAACTCTACTAATACAGGGGTTGACACTAAGGTCTCGGAGGCACTTGCCCGTCGCGCAAGAGCAGGTCATGTTTTGCCCAAAGGGCCATCGCTCCGGTTCAGTCTATCCTTTTAATACTCTATGGGTGGGATACACCGTTGTCCAGAACCGGCGCAAAAGCCTCTGCCCGGGATCTGGACAGGGCCCGTGCCCAGGCACTCCATATATGGAGCTGGCCTGTTCACAATGATCAGAATGATGTTCTGACATCTGCATAGACTCCATATTTGGGCATGCCTGACAGAACTTCATGGGCATAAAAGGGACACATACAGTACATAACTGCCCACGTTACAATCTCCATATTTGGCCCAGGCCGACCTAGAGCTCCACATATATGGAGACGACAGACATCTAGTGCTAACGTAGAACTCCATATATGGAGACGACAGACATCTAGTGCTAACGTAGAACTCCATATATGGAGACGACAGACATCTAGTGCTAACGTAGAACTCCATATATGGATATAGACGACAGACATCTAGTGCTAACGTAGAACTCCATATGGGTCATTCTCACGAAACCAATGAAATACCATGTCCGTGAACATTTCAATAACAAAGTCACAATTTTATAATAAAATGAAATTATCATTTTAAAGATAATAGTTTTCTCTTTCTTATACAGAGGTTTATTTAAATGTGAAAGTTCATTATTATTGATATTTTATTCATTTTTAGCTGAAATTCTCATTACCGCAATGCGGCGATGTTCATTTTAGTGCTGCTTAGACTGTATTTTAGATTGGATAAGCTATATGGATTTTACTCAAACTGAATTCATATTATTAATTATGTTTTGAATTAAATCAATTAATTACCAGCTGCATTATTATCTGTGGGTCTGCTGCTGACGTTATGCCACTTTTTAGCTGCGCTCCGCTGTTATGCTCAAATTAGTGACCCTAAAGAATTCTGAGGCAACATGGCTGGAGACGAGGCAGCCAATCAGAACTGCTCGACTAGCCATGCCGTGCAGACGATGGGATGTTATGGGTTGTTGCCAGTGGTGGCAACTGTCGTGACAGAAATAAGCTAAGCAGCCTCCAAAAACCAGGCAAAGCATCTGTGAATGAATCCACGTTAGGCTGGAAATATGCAGGCTTGGCAACCAGTGTTGCCAACTGGTGACAGAGCAGGCTCAGCAGAAAATGATCTCCTGTCGATATCCTGTCGGGACTTTCACAAGCTAATATTGACCAGCTTGCAGCTGGTAAAAAATATAAAATGTATTCATTAGAAAAAAAACACATTTCAATTAAATATTTATTGGGAAAATAGGTGTCGTCCACAGTCGCAGTTCTCATCCTCCGCTACATTTCTGAAGGACTGTTTAAATACACACAGATAATTGCAAATAAAGTTAGATTTTGAATGACTCAACACATCTGACAGTACATTCAAGATGGCTACCAGTGTAGCAGGTCTCTTTACATGTATCCAGTGTGAAGTTAAAATCTCTGTTAAAAAAGTCTGTTAAAACTTTTTTGGTTATCATTACCGATACAGGCAGTTTTCCACAAAATAGTTAGAAAGATTTTCACTGTGAGGGTCCATGTCTGCCCCATACAACAGTACTGACTCCACTGTGAGGGTCCATGTCTCGGCCCCATACAGCAGTACTGACTCCACTGTGAGGGTCCATGTCTCTGCCCCATACAGCAGTACTGACTCCACTGTGAGGGTCCATGTCTCGGCCCCATACAGCAGTACTGACTCCACTGTGAGGGTCCATGTCTCGGCCCCATACAGCAGTACTGACTCCACTGTGAGGGTCCATGTCTCTGCCCCATACAGCAGTACTGACTCCACTGTGAGGGTCCATGTCTCGGCCCCATACAGCAGTACTGACTCCACTGTGAGGGTCCATGTCTCGGCCCCATACAGCAGTACTGACTCCACTGTGAGGGTCCATGTCTCGGCCCCATACAGCAGTACTGACTCCACTGTGAGGGTCCATGTCTCTGCCCCATACAGCAGTACTGACTCCACTGTGAGGGTCCATGTCTCGGCCCCATAGAGCAGTACTGACTCCACTGTGAGGGTCCATGTCTCAGCCCCATACAGCAGTACTGACTCCACTGTGAGGGTCCATGTCTCGGCCCCATAGAGCAGTACTGACTCCACTGTGAGGGTCCATGTCTCGGCCCCATACAGCAGTACTGACTCCACTGTGAGGGTCCATGTCTCGGCCCCATACAGCAGTACTGACTCCACTGTGAGGGTCCATGTCTCGGCCCCATACAGCAGTACTGACTCCACTGTGAGGGTCCATGTCTCGGCCCCATACAGCAGTACTGACTCCACTGTGAGGGTCCATGTCTCGGCCCCATACAGCAGTACTGACTCCACTGTGAGGGTCCATGTCTCGGCCCCATACAGCAGTACTGACTCCACTGTGAGGGTCCATGTCTCTGCCCCATACAGCAGTACTGACTCCACTGTGAGGGTCCATGTCTCGGCCCCATAGAGCAGTACTGACTCCACTGTGAGGGTCCATGTCTCTGCCCCATAGAGCAGTACTGACTCCACTGTGAGGGTCCATGTCTCGGCCCCCATACAGCAGCACTGACTCCACTGTGAGGGTCCATGTCTCGGCCCCATAGAGCAGTACTGACTCCACTGTGAGGGTCCATGTCTCGGCCCCATACAGCAGTACTGACTCCACTGTGAGGGTCCATGTCTCGGCCCCATAGAGCAGTACTGACTCCACTGTGAGGGTCCATGTCTCTGCCCCATACAGCAGTACTGACTCCACTGTGAGGGTCCATGTCTCGGCCCCATACAGCAGTACTGACTCCACTGTGAGGGTCCATGTCTCGGCCCCATACAGCAGTACTGACTCCACTGTGAGGGTCCATGTCTCGGCCCCATAGAGCAGTACTGACTCCACTGTGAGGGTCCATGTCTCGGCCCCATAGAGCAGTACTGACTCCACTGTGAGGGTCCATGTCTCGGCCCCATACAGCAGTACTGACTCCACTGTGAGGGTCCATGTCTCGGCCCCATACAGCAGTACTGACTCCACTGTGAGGGTCCATGTCTCGGCCCCATACAGCAGTACTGACTCCACTGTGAGGGTCCATGTCTCGGCCCCATACAGCAGTACTGACTCCACTGTGAGGGTCCATGTCTCGGCCCCATACAGCAGTACTGACTCCACTGTGAGGGTCCATGTCTCGGCCCCATACAGCAGTACTGACTCCACTGTGAGGGTCCATGTCTCGGCCCCATACAGCAGTACTGACTCCACTGTGAGGGTCCATGTCTCGGCCCCATACAGCAGTACTGACTCCACTGTGAGGGTCCATGTCTCGGCCCCATACAGCAGTACTGACTCCACTGTGAGGGTCCATGTCTCTGCCCCATACAGCAGTACTGACTCCACTGTGAGGGTCCATGTCTCGGCCCCATACAGCAGTACTGACTCCACTGTGAGGGTCCATGTCTCGGCCCCATACAGCAGTACTGACTCCACAGTAGCTATGAACAGCTGCCTCTTTTACTACTACTTTTACTCCACTACATTTATTTGAAAACTTTAGTTACTAGAGATTTTAATTTTGATTAGAAAACATGCATCAACCACTTCAACCGTCCTATACATTTCGGCCATTTGAAAATAGCCGATCTACAAGCTCACAATGCGTCGCAGCATTGCGAGCTTGTTGATCTGCTATTTTCAATAGATTTTGTACACATTTTGAACTTGTGAAATCGCACATTCTGCACAATGAGTACTTTCACTTTTAGTACTTTAAGTACATTTTGATGCCAATACTTTTGTACTTTTACTCAAGTACATTTTCAGTTCCGTACTTTTACCTGTAATGAAGTAGTTCTAAATTGCAGTATTGGTACTTTTACTTAAGTAAAACAGACTACTTTTTCCACCACTGCATTTAAGTGTAGCAGTTTAGATTTAGATTAGTTTGAGTCAAAAGACAATCATAGAATGATGAATCTATAGTGGGCTGAATGCAGAGTGCGGTTAATGAGTAGGTGTATTATATTTCTAAAATCCCCCCCCCCCCTCCCCCTCCAATCAGTGATCTCAGTAGCAGCAATCAGTGAGAATTAGAGATAAAGAAAGGCAGTGGTTTAGAATATTACAAAGAGAACACAGACCGCTGGTCGTATGACCCCTCTGTCCCGCAAGTGTGGGCGGCGGTGGCTCAGGGGTAGAGTGCCTGGATGGCAACCGTAAGGTTGCCAGTTCGAACCCGGGCTCCCCCAGAGTTACTGTCGAAGTGTCCTTGAGCAAAGACACTGAACCCCTAATTGCTCCCCATGTGCTAGTTGGTGCCTTGCATGGTTTCCGCTGCCATCGGTGTATGAATGTGTGTGTGAATGGGTGAATGTAATGCACAATCTCTGTAAAGCGCCTTGGATAAAGGCGCTATATAAATGCACCATTTACCATTTACCATTTACCAAGTGTCTTATTTCCTCCATATACTGTTTTTATGATTGTGTTTAGAAGAAGCCACAATCACAGGGAGAGGAAACAATGGAGGAATTGTATTCCTCCACTGTTCCCTGAGGCTTATCCCATTTAGGCCTGATCTTCTAAATTCTCCAGTTTTCTGAAATAAATATTTTCACGATTTTTAAAAATGGCAGACCTACAAGCTCGTAGCGCGCTATGAGCTTGTAGATCTGCTATTTTTCAATAGCTAAATTATAACATGTTTAAAACACCAAAAGGGGTTCCGCCAAAAATGGTTTATATGACTACGCCACTAAATCCAGTGGAGTACTTTTAAGTACATTTACATATTGTACTTATGTAAACTTTTTAGGATTTTCTTTTTGCTTTACTGGAGTGTTTCCCATTTTCTACAATGTTACTTCTACTCCAGTACATCTCAGAGGCAAATATTACTTCTACTCTTATTACTTCTACTCCAGTACATCTCAGAGGCAAATATTACTTCTACTCTTATTACTTCTACTCCAGTACGTCTCAGAGGCAAATATTGTACCTTTTACTCCACTACAATTATTTGACAACTTTAGTTACCGGTACTTTACTTTGTATATTTTGATTATTATTACAAAACATGCATTAACAACTTGCGTTGTGAGCTTGTAGATCTGCTATTGTTATTATTATTATTATTTCCCCAGTTTATTTATTTGGGAAATGGGGAAATGGGACATTCTGCAAAATGTTTACTTTCAATAAGTATATATTTTAAATGCGAATACTTTAGCTGAAGTAAATTTAGAATTCCGGACTTTTACTCTTTCTTTTATAGAAATGCCTAATAATATATATATTTTTTAAGTTAATAGTAGGCCTACATAATTGTACTTTAGAACAGTGGTTCTCAAAGTGGGGTCTGTGGACCCCCAGGGGTCCTTGAGGCAGTTGAGCCAGCTAAATGATAGGATAGGAACCAACATTGTTTTTATATAAATGGGGGTCCCAGAGATATAAATGTAATTAAATGGGTGGGTCCGTAGACTAATGCATATCAAACTGGGGGGTCCTTGGAATTAAAATAGTTCAAAATCACTGCTAGAGCCCCTTCAAACTCTTCTCTCATGAGGGGTCCCTGGCATATCTCTTCATATGGGGGTCCGTGTCAATTTGTGTCAATTTGAGGGTCCTTGTTTGTGAGACATGAGAAATGTTTGAGAGACACTGCTTTAGAACAGTTCTTGAGTAAATGTGCCTTGTCCACTGCTGCTGGAAGCTTGCTGTTTCCAATACTACATTATAGTGAGAGCCAGTGGGAAAGACATTTTTATATATTTATATCCACGTTTTTTTGTTCCAAAGTCTAAAGTGAACTGTATTGAATCAATTTTAAATCTGTATATTGGCACTGAGTCAAGTTAGAATTAACCTCTGTCTATCCTCTCCTCTTAAACACATGGGCTCAAGATGACTGTAAGATTTCTCTACTTGCACCTGCATTTTGAGTGATTTGGTCTACGTTAAAAAATGTACCCCCCTTTTACTGTCTGTCTGTCTGTCTGTCTGAGTCTCTCTCATGCTCACTCCATCTCGTCAGGTCCGTCAGTGTTCCGTTCTGAGTGGGGCCCTCTGCTGTGTGTCACGTTGAGTTCAACGAAGCCTCCTCGTCCTCCTTAAATTCTGGCATGCTCTCAACATCTGCAGGCGTACACCGACACAAAGCCTCTCCAGAACATGGACCATATTTGTTTCAGTTTACAAACATTACAACAAAGGCATGATATTAATACCACCGCCCTCATACAGGAATGTGTGCCGGCTTTCGGCACCTTTTCTCCTCTTGACCGTGCTGTGCACAGAACACGTATCTGGCCTACTGAGTAGAGGAATGCAGAGCATGGTGCATAGCAGGCCTTTCATCGGGTTGGCAGAGCCCAGTCATGTGTGACTGCTAGTCCCCGCAGTAGAGGAGGAAGAGCGCTAGGGTGTGTGTGTGTGCGTGTGTGTGTGTGTGTGTGTGTGTGTGTGAGTGTGTGTGTGTGTGTGTGTGTGTGAGGGACGGACAAGGGCACTGAGTGATGAATTAGCTGTAGTGCCAGACAGGTATATAGTGATGTAGGAAGGTCTTTCACCACACACATTCAGTCAAGAGGCAAGTGGAGGGATTCGCCATAAGCTCGATAAGTACTCTTAGCATGATCAAAGTCATGAATTTGCTAGTAATTCATGTCCATACAATTAGTGAATGTTTTGTGCATTCCTTCCTCACGCAAATATTCGAGCTGGGAAAGTGAAAGTTGAACATGGTAAATAAATGGGGTTAAAATGGGGCTGTCTTCTTGCATTTCTCTCTGTATGATGCATACTGTACAGTAGTATATAGGTTTTCAATTTAAGAAAGGGTTTCCTTCATGCAATGCTCTCTCCTTTAGAAATGTGTTGGGTGTTAAAAAAATCCTTTTTATATTAAGTTAACCCATTCAATTCGGGAACCCCTTTTGGAGTTCTTGTTGCTATGTACAGTATAGTGACTCATAGGAATAGACTATGTGACCACCGGAGAGACGGGTGCAGCCGGAATGTAGACGGCACCCGGGTGAGCAGTATGGGTTAGCTCCGTGAGGAGGAAGCCCAAAAAACCCTTGCTGAGGAGGGCCTTTAGGAGGGCCATTATAATCCACCACTCCTGAATGTAGTGCCTAATGCTGGGAGTCTGGTGCAACGCACAGGTCCTGGGCCTGGTGAAAGTGGACCGGACAGGGGTATGATGTTGCCAGACCCGAAACCCCGATGACCTTGGGATACATCACTGAGGATACGTCCCAGGTGCATCCATCCAATTGTGTTCGCATTCATGGAATGATCTTTGCTGGAGAGTCTGGCGAGCATCGAGGCCATCAAGGCAGGTGGTCAGAACAATGCACAAAATTATCTGTACAGGGCCAACTTTTGTCTGATATAAGACTCTTCTACAGGTCTGGGAAGTAGAAATGTGATCATATCCAGGACTTCAAAAGTTTTGGAATCACATAAGATGTTTCTGTCCAGTACAAAGACACATGATTACGTACATTAAGATGTTTCTGTCCAGTACAAAGACACATGATTACGTACATCTTTTTTGTTGTATATCCAGGATCCACGGTTCCCACAGTCATGAAATTCTAGAAAAGTTAGGAACCGCCTAATCCTATAATAGTGAGTGCCCATTGACCTACTGCAGTGGTTCTCATCCTAATCCTATTATAGTGAGTGCCCTTTGACCTACTGCAGTGGTTCTCATCCTAATCCTATAATAGTGAGTGCCCATTGACCTACTGCAGTGGTTCTCATCCTAATCCTATTATAGTGAGTGCCCTTTGACCTACTGCAGTGGTTCTCCTAATCCTATAATAGTGAGTGCCCTTTGACCTACTGCAGTGGTTCTCCTAATCCTATAATAGTGAGTGCCCTTTGACCTACTGCAGTGGTTCTAATCCTATAATAGTGAGTGCCCTTTGACCTACTGCAGTGGTTCTCTAATCCTATAATAGTGAGTGCCCTTTGACCTACTGCAGTGGTCCTAATCCTATAATAGTGAGTGCCCATTGACCTACTGCAGTGGTTCTCTAATCCTATAATAGTGAGTGCCCTTTGACCTACTGCAGTGGTCCTAATCCTATAATAGTGAGTGCCCATTGACCTACTGCAGTGGTTCTCTAATCCTATAATAGTGAGTGCCCTTTGACCTACTGCAGTGGTTCTCTAATCCTATAATAGTGAGTGCCCATTGACCTACTGCAGTGGTTCTGCCTAATCCTATAATAGTGAGTGCCCTTTGACCTACTGCAGTGGTTCTCCTAATCCTATAATAGTGAGTGCCCTTTGACCTACTGCAGTGGTTCTCTAATCCTATAATAGTGAGTGCCCTTTGACCTACTGCAGTGGTTCTCTAATCCTATAATAGTGAGTGCCCTTTGACCTACTGCAGTGGTTCTCTAATCCTATAATAGTGAGTGCCCATTGACCTACTGCAGTGGTTCTCTAATCCTATAATAGTGAGTGCCCTTTGACCTACTGCAGTGGTTCTAATCCTATAATAGTGAGTGCCCTTTGACCTACTGCAGTGGTCCTAATCCTATAATAGTGAGTGCCCTTTGACCTACTGCAGTGGTCCTAATCCTATAATAGTGAGTGCCCTTTGACCTACTGCAGTGGTTCTCTAATCCTATAATAGTGAGTGCCCTTTGACCTACTGCAGTGGTTCTCTAATCCTATAATAGTGAGTGCCCTTTGACCTACTGCAGTGGTTCTCTAATCCTATAATAGTGAGTGCCCTTTGACCTACTGCAGTGGTTCTCTAATCCTATAATAGTGAGTGCCCATTGACCTACTGCAGTGGTTCTCTAATCCTATAATAGTGAGTGCCCTTTGACCTACTGCAGTGGTTCTCTAATCCTATAATAGTGAGTGCCCTTTGACCTACTGCAGTGGTTCTCTAATCCTATAATAGTGAGTGCCCTTTGACCTACTGCAGTGGTTCTCTAATCCTATAATAGTGAGTGCCCTTTGACCTACTGCAGTGGTTCTAATCCTATAATAGTGAGTGCCCTTTGACCTACTGCAGTGGTCCTAATCCTATAATAGTGAGTGCCCTTTGACCTACTGCAGTGGTTCTCAAAGTTATGAACCGCCTAATCCTATAATAGTGAGTGCCCTTTGACCTACTGCAGTGGTTAATAGTGAGTGGTAATAGTGAGTGGTAATAGTGAGTGCCCTTTGACCTACTGCAGTGGTTCTCATCCTAATCCTATAATAGTGAGTGCCCTTTGACCTACTGCAGTGGTTCTCTAATCCTATAATAGTGAGTGCCCTTTGACCTACTGCAGTGGTTCTCTAATCCTATAATAGTGAGTGCACATTGACCTACTGCAGTGGTTCTCTAATCCTATAATAGTGAGTGCCCTTTGACCTACTGCAGTGGTCCTAATCCTATAATAGTGAGTGCCCATTGACCTACTGCAGTGGTTCTCTAATCCTATAATAGTGAGTGCCCTTTGACCTACTGCAGTGGTTCTCTAATCCTATAATAGTGAGTGCCCATTGACCTACTGCAGTGGTTCTCTAATCCTATAATAGTGAGTGCCCTTTGACCTACTGCAGTGGTTCTCTAATCCTATAATAGTGAGTGCCCATTGACCTACTGCAGTGGTTCTCTAATCCTATAATAGTGAGTGCCCTTTGACCTACTGCAGTGGTTCTCTAATCCTATAATAGTGAGTGCCCATTGACCTACTGCAGTGGTTCTCTAATCCTATAATAGTGAGTGCCCATTGACCTACTGCAGTGGTTCTCTAATCCTATAATAGTGAGTGCCCTTTGACCTACTGCAGTGGTTAATAGTGAGTAGTAATAGTGAGTGCCCTTTGACCTACTGCAGTGGTTCTCAAAAAAAAAGAAAATGCAAGGGCCACCATAACTCTGAGAGTGTACAAATTAGTTTGTACACTCTCAGAGTTGCAGCCCAATTGGAACCCCCTAAGGAACCTAGTCTTAACCCCCCTAAGGAACCTAGTCTTAACCCCCCTAAGGAACCTAGTCTTAACCCCCCTAAGGAACCTAGGGGGTTCCCTGGCCTGAACCCCCCTAAGGAACCTAGTCTTAACCCCCCTAAGGAACCTAGTCTTAACCCCCCTAAGGAACCTAGTCTTAACCCCCCTAAGGAACCTAGGGGGTTCCCTGGCCTGAACCCCCCTAAGGAACCTAGTCTTAACCCCCCTAAGGAACCTAGTCTTAACCCCCCTAAGGAACCTAGTCTTAACCCCCCTAAGGAACCTAGTCTTAACCCCCCTAAGGAACCTAGGGGGTTCCCTGGCCTGAACCCCCCTAAGGAACCTAGTCTTAACCCCCCTAAGGAACCTAGTCTTAACCCCCCTAAGGAACCTAGTCTTAACCCCCCTAAGGAACCTAGGGGGTTCCCTGGCCTGAACCCCCCTAAGGAACCTAGTCTTAACCCCCCTAAGGAACCTAGTCTTAACCCCCCTAAGGAACCTAGTCTTAACCCCCCTAAGGAACCTAGTCTTAACCCCCCTAAGGAACCTAGGGGGTTCCCTGGCCTGAACCACCACTTTTAGAACACTACTGTACATTACAGTAGTACATTGGAACCCCCCTAAGGAACCTAGGGGGTTCCCTGGCCCGAACCACCACTTTGGAACCCCCCTAAGGAACCTAGGGGGTTCCCTGGCCTGAACCCCCCTAAGGAACCTAGGGGGTTCCCTGGCCTGAACCCCCCTAAGGAACCTAGGGGGTTCCCTGGCCTGAACCCCCCTAAGGAACCTAGGGGGTTCCCTGGCCTGAACCCCCCTAAGGAACCTAGGGGGTTCCCTGGCCTGAACCCCCCTAAGGAACCTAGGGGGTTCCCTGGCCTGAACCCCCCTAAGGAACCTAGGGGGTTCCCTGGCCCGAACCACCACTTTTAGAACACTACTGTACATTACAGTAGTACATTTATAACACTGTGTCCTTGTGTTTTCCTAACAGAGAAGATGGACGTCATGGAGCATCTTTCCCGGTTGTCGGTCAACACCACCAACACGTCGTTGTCTTTGGACAACGGGCTGTGTCCGACGCTCCACATCGGCCTCTATGCCAGCCTGACCATGCCCACATGGCAGGTATTTGGACCAAGGTACTGTGCCTTTTTATTCTGGTTAAATTCTGTCTCTGTGGCGGGGGCCACTGGTGGGCCGTGAGGATATTGGAAAGTGGACGCCCAAATAAATGGCAAAACACTAAGCTTTTTATTACTAATATATAATAAGAAAGAAACAATAATTTAACCCATTTTGGGCGGGAACCCCTTTTGGTGTTAGCATTATGCTATGCTTTAGCTATTTCTTTTAAAATCGAAGAACCACTGACATAGAAACACAGCTTTTTCAGAAAACTGTCAGGATGTAGAAGACATTTTTTGAATCTGATTAAATCTGATTTAAATGGGTTAATAAAGATAATAATTTAATACATTTTTGTTAAATAAAAAAGACAAGACGATGTGAAGATTGATTGACAAGATTATGTAAATAAAATAAGACAAAAAAGGCCTTTCATTGCATGGGCGATTAGATGTATTTCTTGATCACCTCTTGTCTTGATTGTTTAAACGTGACGTCATGGGCCGCGATGCTCGATAACAGGCTTGATAATAAGCCCAAAGCTTGTTGATACCGGATACTCAATAAGCTTGTTGTCGGGTTTTTTCGGGTACTGGCTTTCAAGCTCCATCTCTAGTTGGAACTGGTGCAGTACTTTAGTTCAGACTAGTCATTGGTCCGACAAACGACAACCTACCTCAAACCCTAACCTAACCATAACCGCAAGCACGGGAGCAGCACATGTCTGACATGCGGGACACATGTCAGACTAATGTAAGCACGGGAGCAGCACATGTCTGACATGCGGGACACATGTCTGACATGCGGGACACATGTCTGACATGCGGGACACATGTCTGACATGCGGGACACATGTCTGACATGTGGGACACATGTCTGACATGCGGGACACATGTCTGACATGCAGGACACATGTCTGACATGTGGGACACATGTCTGACTAATGTTCCATCGGATCCCGTTGGAACACAATCCTCCTTTTTAGAATAAACATGATTTAGATTAGAATAAACATGATTTAGATTAGAATAAACATGATTTAGATTAGAATAAACATGATTTAGATTAGAATAAACATGATTTAGATTAGAATAAACATGATTTAGATTAGAATAAACATGATTTAGATTAGAATAAACATGATTTAGATTAGAATAAACATGGTCTGAAAATGCTTTTTGAGATTTAGATTAGAATAAACATGATTTAGATTAGAATAAACATGATTTAGATTAGAATAAACATGATTTAGATTAGAATAAACATGATTTAGATTAGAATAAACATGATTTAGATTAGAATAAACATGATTTAGATTAGAATAAACATGGCCTGAAAATGCTTTTTGAGATTTTCAAGTGGTCCAGAAAAGGTTGGGAACTGCTAGTCTGTAAACTTTTTTTTGTTATCAAATGTTTTTTATTTTAAGACAAAAATCACAATAATACACGTTAACAACATGATTGACTTAAAGAAAACAAAACACATATAAAACAACACATAACAGCAAAAGCAAGGAACACAAAAACAAACAATCCCACCCCCCCCTCCCCCCCCCCCCCCCCCCCCCCCCCGAGCCCAAAGATGCCACAAAATACTACTGTGCAATGGAGACAAAAAATATAAAATAAATAAATAATGATAATAATAATAATAATGATTAAACCATGCCCTTAACCAAATCTGCAATACCAGACCAAATCTCAATGTTTTCCTCTTTTGCACCATGCAATCTTAGTCTGTAAACTTGAATATCTTTTAACAGAGTATATAAAAGAGAGCCATATTCAAAACATGACTTTGCAATGTGTCTCTCGGTCTCGCCTCTGGCAGAACTGACTGACTGGAATGCCTTTCTGTTAACAGCATGTGCATACCAATACGATGTGTGTGTGCTTCTGTGGGCCGTGCACACACACACACGTGGGACTTTGTGAGAAATATATTGGGCAGAAACATCATGTTCTTATACCTAAAACTGCACCGATCTGTGTACGCACTACCAAACATTATGAATACACGTGTTATATTCATTTTTATTGCACTGTTATACAACCACCAGACGACAGATTATTGCAAAAAAAATGTTTATATTACTACTTCACATTTAAGTACACAAACGCTATTATCCTGGTGGAGACCTGTGCCCCACGAGGGGCACCTTTTCTAGTTTCATAATGTAATGCCCTACTTGATCATACTACTACATACTACTACTACTACTACTTCATAATGTAATGCCCTACTTGATCATAGTACTACAGGAGACCTGTGCCCCACGAGGGGCACCTTTTCGGCGGTGGCTCAGGGGTAGAGTGCCTGGATGGCAACCGTAAGGTTGCCAGTTCGAACCCGGGCTCCCCCAGAGTTACTGTCGAAGTGTCCTTGAGCAAGACACTGAACCCCTAATTGCTCCCGATGTGCTAGTTGGTGCCTTGCATGGTTTCCGCTGCCATCGGTGTATGAATGGGTGAATGTAATGCACAATCTCTGTAAAGCGCCTTGGATAAAGGCGCTATATAAATGCACCATTTACCATTTACCATTTTTCTAGTTTCATAATGTAATGCCCTACTTGATCATACTACTACAGCAAAAGCATCAAAAGTAGCAGATCCACAAGCTTGAAATGCGGCGTGAAGCTTGTAGATCTGTTTGTGTTTTTGAATCAGAATCTGAAGGACACGAGGTTTTCCACCTCCTGACAGAGAAGTAACAGTAGTAGAGTAACAGTTTTGGACATGAGGTTTTCCACCTCCTGACAGAGAAGCTCTTTATTTTCAGCAGTTTGGCTCAAGCCTTGTGTTTTATATAAACGTCCCGTGTTTGTTTTTCATGAATGAATGCTTTATTTCGCCGTACAAGCGTAGATAAAGTAGCCGATCTATAAGCTCACAACGTGTCACATTGCAACGCATTGTGAGCTTGTAGATCTTCTTCTTGTTGAAAATGTTTGAAAGTGGGTTTTATAAATATTGAATTGAGGCTCAACCAATCAGGCTCTGCCAGTGGGCCGAATTGATTACACTTTTCAGTTTGCAGTCTTCACACACGGGCACACGGATCTCCATGTGGAACACCGGCTGACAGTTAAAACGGGTGCTATGACAACGTCTATCATTAGGTTCCCAACTTGCATCGTTCCCAAGTAGGCCGGTGGCCGACTGCGACGGGCACGTACAGGTCTAGTTCGGTAAAAAAGGGGGCATTTTTTTCCCCTTTATTTCTGCTGTTCACATAATCTGTCTGGATTATTGACTAAATAATAACTACATTGGTTCCATTGGAATACAGGTTTTTTTTTTTCCCATTTCCTGAAAAGTAAACCATACGCTACAGGTTTCCACACCTGACAGTGACGATATATGCCCTTTGAGATGACAGCATCTTGTTTCTGAAGTGTGTGTGTGTGTGTGTGTGTGTGTGTGTGTGTGTGTGTGTGTGTGTGTGTGTGTGTGTGTGTGTGTGTGTGTGTGTGTGTGTTCTTCCTCACAGGTTGGCAGCAGAGTTCAGCCTCCTGTTGGAGGTGCAGAGCTCCCAGCAGGAGGAGAGCAGCCTGGTGACGGTGCTCGACTCCTACCACCACCTCCAGCTGCAGCTCCGCCTCAGCCCTCACTCTCTGGCCTACGTCTCCACCCAACACCGAGACTATGAGTAAGACCCTATTCCCTACCCCCTACCCAACACAGAGACCCTATTCCCTACCCCCTACCCAACACCGAGACTATGAGTAAGACCCTATTCCCTACCCCCTACCCAACACAGAGACCCTATTCCCTACCCCCTACCCAACACAGAGACCCTATTCCCTACCCCCTACCCAACACCGAGACTATGAGTAAGACCCTATTCCCTACCCCCTACCCAACACAAAGACCCTATTCCCTACCCCTCCACCCAACACAGAGACCCTATTCCCTAACCCTCCACCCAACACAGAGACCCTATTCCCTACCCCTCCACCCAACACAGAGACCCTATTCCCTAACCCTCCACCCAACACAGAGACCCTATTCCCTAACCCTCCACCCAACACAGAGACCCTATTCCCTAACCCTCCACCCAACACAGAGACCCTATTCCCTACCCCTCCACCCAACACAGAGACCCTATTCCCTACCCCTCCACCCAACACAGAGACCCTATTCCCTAACCCCTACCCAACACCGAGACTACGAGTAAGACCCTATTCCCTAACACTTTTTGTCCACTCAGTAGGCGTTCCCGCATATCTTCCGGGTAGGATGATGATGTTACGCGTATACCCTCTATTGTGGCTGTGAATGAAAGTATTCATCAAATACGTACAGTACAGTACAGTACAGTACAGTACAGTACAGTACAGTACAGTACAGTACAGTACAGTACAGTACAGTACAGTACAGTACAGTACAGTACAGTACAGTACAGTACAGTACAGTACAGTACAGATAAAAAGAAATGTCCTAATCCTATACCAGTTACCAGTCTGAACTCATTCTCCCGATTCCACCTCTTCAGGTTCCCGGTGAGTTCTCTGTGCGACGGCCGGTGGCACCAGGTCTCGGTGGGGGTGTCGTCCTTGTGGCTGGAGGTGTACGTGGACTGTTCTCTGGTGGAGAAGGTCCACTGGGACTACCCTCAATACGACCTCATTACCGACGGTCTGCTGATGGTCGGAGGCATCCTGGAGGCCTTTGAGACTCCATTTGAAGTAAGGCAACTGTGATTCCAAAATACTGTCGGGCATCAGGGCTGTAGCTGACGTTTTCGTTGCCCTACTCACAACTATCCTCTGGTTGCTGCCTCGCTCATTGTGTTGCCCTACGCATTATGCGTATTGAGCATACACTTGAGCGACGCCACTGTCGGGCATAGACACAGAAAGCTGGTAGGCGCCTCCTTCGGCTCTGTCAGATATTGGTGTGCAAGCTTCCGTGTTGGTGCTTCAAACAGGAGTTTGGTGGTCAGTTCCTCCCTCTCCTGAGTGAAGGTGTGTATCAAACCTGCAGTAGAAGCTGTTCAGGTTCTCTGTCAACTCCACACATTCCTCTGCTCTTAGATGGGATGAGGGTCTGTTGTTTTGTAGGCCAGCAAGTGTCTTGACACCTTTCCAGGCATCTCTGGCTTTGCCCTCCTCAGAGAGCCTTTCCATTTCCTCCCTGTAGTCCCTTTTGGCCTCTTTAATCTCTTTATTTAGCCTTGCCTGAATCAATTTAGCCTCAATGTGTTTTTTTGTGTGTTTTTTAGCTTCTTTGTGATCCAGGGTTTATTGTTTGAAAATACTTTAACTGTCTTTTTTGGAATAATCATGTCTACAATCATGTAGTCAGTGATGACCTCAGTAGCCTCCTCCAGACTGGTCCCTTCTGTGAACGTGTATTGTTGTTTCCTCTGGTGGCACATTTAACATATTGCTGATATGTAGGAAGAGTTATTTTTTTTGAGCCGACACTGAATAAAATCGCCCAGAACGAGCACCGGAGAGTCTGGAGCATCGTTCTCTATGCGGTGAACGAGCAGCGGAGAGTCTGGAGCATCGTTCTCTATGCGGTGAACACGCGCAGCGATAACCTCCGCTGCGCGGGTGTCATTGCCAGAGGGGGGTGATGTAAACCAGAACAATGTCCAGATGGCCAAATTCACGGGGGAGATATCTGGGTCTCAGATTCACAGAGAGCAGTACGATGTTACGTGAACAATATCACTCCCGTATTTTGACAGTATGCACAATCCCCCCATATCCCCAACGTATAGATTTCCAATGGAAGTTTTGGATTGGGTTTTGGATAAATAAATGGATAAATAAATACAAATCTTTGTAGCAAACAAAGGCTCACACCTTTTTCTCGCAGTGAATATAACAGTTACAAAATAGGTAATTAATAATAAACACACAGACCTTATTTTCTGCATACTGTAAATTGAAAAGCCACTGAAAAAATACAGTTGAAAATCTGGGGCGGGAACCCATTGGTAACTCACCTTTTAATGAATGGATCTGTTTCACATGTGATCTTGTCCACTTGGTGGCAGTAAAGAGAAGTTCAGCTTACTGTAAACGGTAAAATGTTAATTGTATGACATTAGCATTATGACTAGTAGGACATACATTGCTAAACTTTGACAGATGCCTATTAACCCATTCTGACCGGGCACCCATTTTGGTGTCAGCATCACGTTATGCTTTAGCTATTTAAAAATAGCAGATCTACAAGCTCATATCGCGCCACCGAGTGGCGCGATACGAGCTTGTAGGTCTGCTATTTTTTTTTTTATCGAAGAACGACTGACACTTTTTTTAGAATCTGATCTCAGGTCAGAATGGGTTCATCAGACCAGTGTGTGTCCGGTGGAAACCTTCATATGAATCTGATCTCAGGTCAGAATGGGTTAAGGACAACTGTCGAGAGATGGTAATTACTGTATATTCACTCACTCTTAAAATCCTCATTGCACCGCGTTGATATACAGTAGTCTGTACATAAATCCATCCATATATTCATTGTTGATAGACATATACACCAGTGTTGTTTTTGGCAGTTTTAGTCGTCTCTTCAATTGTTTTCATTTAGTTTTAGTCACATTTTAGGAATGTTTTAGTTTTTAGTCTAGTTTTAGTCGACTAAATATCATAAGATTTTAGTCGACTAAATCTACAGTTGATTTAGTCGACTAAAATGTGTTTTGGCGGGCCAAAACGCATGCCGTTGTAATGACAGATTTTACACTTTTTGAAAATAGCAGATCTACAAGCTTGTAGATCTGCTATTTTCAGCATGCAACCAAGTGTAAAATGACTTACAGTATACTGGATCACTTGTCCACTAGACCATCCCTAACATTTTAGTCTAGTTTTTATTTGTTGATGAAATTGTCAGTATATTTAGTCTTATAGTTTTAGTCATCGTAGCTTAGTTTTCATTTAGTTTCCATTTAGTTTTCGTCGGTGAAAAAAGGTAGTCGACGAACATTTTATCGTCTTAGTTTTAGTCGACAAAATCAACACTGATATACACCCATTCAGAGATCCAGTGCACACATCTAGGGGTCGAGCAGCTTGTTATCTTGCATTGCAATGCATCATAGGTGGATCATTTGCGTTCAAATCATTGTCATGGTAACGCTTTTTCTTAGCAAGACTTGGAATAATAACGCTTACATCTATACTTGGATGCTCGCCAGTGTCATGCCAAAAGCTCCCAAACACACTGCATTGTGACGCGTTGTGAGCTGACTGAGCTCCCAAACACACTGCATTGTGACGCGTTGTGAGCTGACTGAGCTCCCAAACACACTGCATTGTGACGCGTTGTGAGCTGACTGAGCTCCCAAACACACTGCATTGTGACGCGTTGTGAGCTGACTGAGCTCCCAAACACACTGCATTGTGATGCGTTGTGAAGCTCCCAAACACACTGCATTGTGACGCGTTGTGAAGCTCCCAAACACACTGCATTGTGACGCGTTGTGTTCTCCCAAACACACTGCATTGTGATGCGTTGTGAAGCTCCCAAACACACTGCATTGTGACGCGTTGTGAAGCTCCCAAACACACTGCATTGTGACGCGTTGTGAAGCTCCCAAACACACTGCATTGTGACGCGTTGTGTTCTCCCAAACACACTGCATTGTGACGCGTTGTGTTCTCCCAAACACACTGCATTGTGACGCGTTGTGAAGCTCCCAAACACACTGCATTGTGACGCGTTGTGAAGCTCCCAAACACACTGCATTGTGACGCGTTGTGAAGCTCCCAAACACACTGCATTGTGACTCGTTGTGAAGCTCCCAAACACACTGCATTGTGACACGTTGTGAAGCTCCCAAACACACTGCATTGTGACGCGTTGTGAAGCTCCCAAACACACTGCATTGTGACGCGTTGTGAAGCTCCCAAACACATTGCATTGTGACGCGTTGTGAAGGTCCCAAACACACTGCATTGTGACGCGTTGTGAGCTCCCAAACACACTGCATTGTGACGCGTTGTGAAGCTCCCAAACACACTGCATTGTGACGCGTTGTGAAGCTCCCAAACACACTGCATTGTGACGCGTTGTGAAGCTCCCAAACACACTGCATTGTGACGCGTTGTGAGCTCCCAAACACACTGCATTGTGACGCGTTGTTCTCCCAAACACACTGCATTGTGACGCGTTGTGAAGCTCCCAAACACACTGCATTGTGACGCGTTGTGAAGCTCCCAAACACACTGCATTGTGACGCGTTGTGAAGCTCCCAAACACACTGCATTGTGACGCGTTGTGAAGCTCCCAAACACACTGCATTGTGACGCTTTGTGACGCTCCCAAACACACTGCATTGTGACGCGTTGTGAGCTCCCAAACACACTGCATTGTGACGCGTTGTGTTCTCCCAAACACACTGCATTGTGACGCGTTGTGAAGCTCCCAAACACATTGCATTGTGACGCGTTGTGAAGCTCCCAAACACACTGCATTGTGACGCGTTGTGAGCTTGTACAGTACATCGGCATGCAGCTATACGTATAAAGCAGTCATGTGGACAACTGGACCCTTTCAACTGTAACGTTACTGATTGACAGATGACGGACAGATCTAGGATAAAGCCTGCCATTTGGGATGGTCCTTCTATCCTCTCGTCCACCTAAACTTTAACCAGTTCTGCAGAAACTTAAACCATAAGTCCTCTCTATGGCGTGCACTACACTACGCTCCCTGTGCTACTCATCTGAACTGTAATTGAATCCAGAGCTAGTAGTCCCACTGTCCCAGTGCCTTTTAATCAGGCTGCTTGTATCATCTATCTTTCTTTCTTGTTGGCAGAACTCTGTTCATATTCATAGAGTTACTGCACCTTTTTATGTACACTTGTGACTGCATTTTGATTGATTGAAAATGTTATTCACGGTATGCCGAAAGCACAAGTCAATACAAAAAACTGTTAAGGCTCATACATAGTCTGGAGTTTCGGTGGTGAGGTGGACACCGCTCCGGTGGTGAGGTGGCCACCGGAGCTGAAATAACGTTGAGCGGTGGTGAGTAAAAACAGAGAAGGGGCTGGGGCGGTGGCGGTCATGTTGTAGTTCGGTGGTCACCTCAGTGACGTCATGTTGTAGTTCGGTGGTCACCTCAGTGACGTCATGTTGTAGTTCGGTGGTCACCTGAGTGACGTCATGTTGTCGTTCGGTGGTCACCTCAGTGACGTCATGTTGTAGTTCGGTGGTCACCTCAGTGACGTCATGTTGTAGTTCGGTGGTCACCTGAGTGACGTCATGTTGTCGTTCGGTGGTCACCTCAGTGACGTCATGTTGTAGTTCGGTGGTCACCTCAGTGACGTCATGTTGTAGTTCGGTGGTCACCTCAGTGACGTCATGTTGTAGTTCGGTGGTCACCTCAGTGACGTCATGTTGTCGTTCGGTGGTCACCTCAGTGACGTCACGTTGTAGTTCGGTGGTCACCTCAGTGACGTCATGTTGTAGTTCGGTGGTCACCTCAGTGACGTCATGTTGTCGTTCGGTGGTCACCTCAGTGACGTCATGTTGTAGTTCGGTGGTCACCTCAGTGACGTCACGTTGTAGTTCGGTGGTCACCTCAGTGACGTCATGTTGTAGTTCGGTGGTCACCTCAGTGTCGTCACGTTGTAGTTCGGTGGTCACCTCAGTGACGTCATGTTGTCGTTCGGTGGTCACCTCAGTGACGTCATGTTGTCGTTCGGTGGGCACCTCAGTGACGTCATGTTGTCGTTCGGTGGTCACCTCAGTGACGTCATGTTGTCGTTCGGTGGGCACCTCACCACCGAAAATCCAGACTATGTATGAGCCTTTACTGTGGACGACACCGTGACAAAGCATTTACACTCGTTTACAACAGGGTCCACCATTTTTTATGTTCCAATGTTCAGGCAGGGGAAAGTGAAACGTTCCCCTTCTCGAACAAAAACCCTCCGACGTTGTTGATGAGTACTGTAAGCCCCTATACTAAAAAAAAGAGAGAGAAAATGAAAAAAGTCTCTTATAGCTAAACATGTCTTTTGTCACATTCTCATGTCAGACTTCAGGGTCAAGGCCATGGAATGGTCCTGGGAACAGAGACACATGGATATGGCCTCGTCCTGATCCCTTTCCACTCGCCAGCGAGATAAGAGTCAATTCGTCAGGCTGTGGGGGAAGGGTGGAACTTCCTGCATGTGGGTAACCTCTCACCTTTCACCCTCTCCCTATGTTCCCCCAGGGGGCTGTGAGACAGATGACCTTTGTGATGGGAGACCCGCACGCCGCCAGACAGCACTGCACGTCCCACCTGCCCGCCTGCGACCGCATGGCCTCGTCCTCTCTCAGGGAAACACGCTTACAGGTGGGAAAGCCAAAACGGACACGTGTGTTTACTGCGTTTGTGTGTGTATGTGTCACAGTCGTATGATTAGTCACACACGTTAGCACAGTGAAATTTGACCCATCTCTTGGAGCGGTGAGCCGCAGCGTGCGCCGCGCTCGGGAATCATTAGTTGATTTGCCCCCCAATCCTCCAACCCATTGTTGCTGAGTGCCTAGCAGGGAGGCATTGGGCGTCTTTGGTATGACCCGGCCGGGGATCGAACCCCCGATCTCCCAGTTTCAGGGAGGACACTCCAACCACAAGGTGTGTGTGTGTGTGTGTGTGTGTGTGTGTGTGTGTGTGTGTGTGTGTGTGTATGTGAAATAGAAACGGTAGACGCCTCCTTCTCCCCCACAATTAATTGGAGCGACGTGTATCGCGCTTCAGGGCAGAAGTGTGCCGTCACGTGACTCGTGTCCCTTCCTTTCATTGCTTTCCTGGGCACCAACGCGGAAGCTTGCCCTAGCTCAGAGCCGAAGGAGACATCTACCTTTCTATGTCTATGCATGGGAAGGGAACCCCGACTTTCTGGCCTTGACAGCCCATACATCCAAACAGAAAAGTCACATGTGAGATTGCATTAAACAATGTTAAACTCACTTAACTTTATGCATGTGCATACCCTCCATATGCCACAGACGTACCTCCACCTGATCAGGCCTTGCACAAAATGTGTCATAATGTCATAGTTCGATATGTCAACACCACTGCCATCAGAGATGACTGATAGGCCACAGGCTAATCACACGTCATTATTATTTCATTATTTTTACCTTGCAATGGCTTTGTATGTCTGTAGGTATACATACTTTATGTATTTTATTCATGTAGGCCTGTCACAATAATTACATAATCGCCTAATCACAATTACTTGAGATAATCGCAATTATTTTTTGCATAATCTTCATAATCATTTCAATGTTGGAAAATGTTAATATATTTTCAAACATTTAATAGAAATTGTGTAAATTGCAGATCTACAAGCTCAAAACATGTCCCGATACCGCCTTTTGCGCTTGTAGATCGGCCATTTCCACTATTAATGTGTTTTACGTATGAGGCTATTAAATATGTAAGTTATCTGTCATATCCGCCCTGTGCACCTTTAGTTAATGAAGACTAAAAGCCAAACAGAAATATACAATTTATTCACAATGTTCCCAATGTTCAAATGACAGAAACACGCAATTATTTGAGCGACAAAATATACCAATATATCAACCCCAAGTAAAATGACATAACGGTGACATGCGTGTATATGTTATACATGTGTTGGAATGGAATTGTATTTATGTAAAGGCTCTCCTCCCTTTCGTTTTAGAGCAATGAATCATCTGCTGGCGACGTCTTGAACAACAGCATGGAGGGCTCCACAGATGAGAGGGACGTACATATGGTGAGGACACCGGTGAGAGAGATGTGGCTGAAGGAGAAATGTGTTGTTCTTCCTTTGTAAACTGAACTGTCATGTGTCTGAAGGAGAAATGTGTTGTTCTTCCTTTGTAAACTGAACTGTCATGTGGCTGAAGGAGAAATGTGTTGTTCTTCCTTTGTAAACTGCAGGGCTGGGCTGGGACAAAAATTCGGCCCGGTCATTTTAGCGTGAATTTGGCCCAGACCGGCGCATCACAACCAGCGCGCAGATAGCAGAAACTCTACCGCCCGCTCCGTCGAGGCACACTCAAACAAACAAGCCCCTAATAATACCACCACTTTTACAGAACAACATAAATGATACAAAGACCAACAGACAACTACACAACCCTTTGTTGCTCTCACAATAATGATGCTGGCAAAAGGATTGAAGATAGAAGAGGGTTTACTTGTCCTGAACTGATACGGGTACAGTGAAATGATCATGATGGCACTGGCAGAATGGCAGCACCTTTCCCGGTGGCCTGCTGCCTAATGGCCTGACTGCCTTTTTTATTTATTATCATTAGAGCTGGGACTCGATTAAAAAAATTAATCTAATTAATCAGAGGCTTTGTGATTAATTAATCTAGATTAATCGCATTTTAATCGCATATCATTATTTGACCCGAGAACAGTGAGAAAGCAATTTTTTCAAATGGATTTTGGTATACTAGTCTAGTGAATCAATGAATAGTGAATACATAAGTTTAAGCAATAAAACATTGTTTTTGTAGTAATAGGGGTAATAATTCTTTATTGAATAATTGCACACAACTGTGCTGTAATCCACGCTACCATCGGATAGCCTTTTAAATCCTATTTCCAATCCACGGGGACAAGCAAGGTGATCTCAGCGGCTTCCCCCAGTCTGGTGAACTGTCTGCGGTGTCTGGTGGTGTTATTGTCTGAAGAGGACACGGACACTTGGTGCGCAGAAAACTGAAAACTCCGTTCCGCGGTGAAAACAATAGTGCGATTAAAATGCGTTAATGTTTTTAATGCATTCATTTTTCTGTAGTTAATTAATCGTAATTAATCGCAATTAGTCCCGGCCCTAATTATCATATCATATAACTTGTGCGGCCCACCGGTAATATGCATGTGTGCGTTTTGTACACATACTGTATATAGACCTAGGCTATTCAGTTAGTACACATACTGTATATAGACCTAGGCTATTCAGTTAGCCAATCATGCTATGCGATTGTGAAATCACCCTAATCTCTCCCTCCCTAAACTCCTCCACTATGAATGTATTGTGAAATCACCCTAATCTCTCCCTCCCTAAGCTCCTCCACTATGAATGTATTGTGAAATCACCCTAATCTCTCCCTCCCTAAGCTCCTCCACTATGAATGTATTGTGTGACTCTTGCCTAAATGTAAGTCGCTCTGGATTAAGAGCGTCTGCTAAATGCCTAAATTGTAAATTGATCAGTCCAGGTGTCACTGACAATGCCCACCCACTCCACTCAGAGTACAGGCTGTTGCCATCGGGCCGTCGTCTGGGTGCCCCCCCCCCAGATATAAGCACTCCTTTGTCCCTGCCTCGACAGAACAGACCTCTGTTTATGCTATGGTGTCTCATGTCTGTTGTTGTCCTGTACTGTTTGTATTGTTTGTATGTTTAAAGGTATATTCAGTGATTTCACTCAAAAAACCTTAGGTTTCGTTTTTGGCTGTGGGACCCAGCCTTTCAACATCGGTTGAGCCACTTCAACCCTATTTCCATATAGGGTATTTATACTCGCGATATTCACAACGCATCGCAATGTAACGTAAGTTTGTAGCTCGACTATTACAAAAAAAAAACATTGGCAAATCCTAAAGAAATGTTTGGAATATATATATTCTTAGCTTGTTCCAGCTGTCCCCTCTTACTCCTACGCTGACATTTGTGTTACAATGATTACACAGCAAATCCTACCAACCATGACACGTTCATCGTTGGCCAGCATGCTGTGGTGCACACACACACACACACACACACACACACACACACGATGTGATCAAATGAACCGCTGTTATTCCCACTTGTGTTATCTCACTCAAAATGTGCACGACACACAATCCAAATTAGAATCCCAAAAACAATGGAGGAAGTCCATGGCATTACATCAGTGTTTCTCGAGCATGTCAAGGTCCCACACATGGATATCTATATCATATCATCTGAACATATGTTGTGTTAGGGACTAGTGTGTCAGGGATATATATATATATATATATGTATTTCTGCTTGTGTACCATTACGGATTCATTTCGATGTGGGCGTGTGTGTGTGTGTGTGTGCACGGACACAGTGCGCACACACTGAAAGCTGTGCTGTGATAAACACCCCATTAGGGAGTAATACGGGACAGTCCTGCAGTTCATTCACTGTGTCTCACTAGCTGCTACATCCTTGCTTCTGTTACCGGCCCAGCTGGAAAATCTATTAACCAGCTTTCAGCACTGCAGACCTCCGCTTAAATGCTAGATCCCGCTTTACTCCGACGTGAAGATGGATATCGTACACTTTGATCTAGCCCAAAGCCTAGAGACGCACGGATGCAACTTGAACGTTTGATGCTCTTAATATCCCTGGCTGCTCCGTGGAACTCTGGGCGAGGAAAGCCAATGAGAAATGCTCTCCCCTCCTCCAGTATGTCTGTTAGCAAGCATGTCCTTGAGCATCAGGCTGTACTACATTACAATTTACAATGTAAGCGTTTAGCAGACGCTCTTAATCCGGAGCAATTTACAGCGGGCAAGGACAACACATGGTATTACGTCAAATATATAGAAATGGTCATCAAGTAAGCTAAGAACCTATAACATCTGTCTAACAGTAGAATATCTGTACAATGAGTAGCCTATACAGTATAGACATAACTTTTGGCCCTTCTGTACCGCATACAGTACTAATCTACTTAGCCACTTTACAAGCTCACATAATGACGCCTTGTTCTTGATGCCTTGTTCTTGAAAATCTGTGGACATATTTTATATGTAGGGGAATGCCAGTTAATAATCATCATACTATAATTAACCGAATGTCTGTCCGTGTGTCTGAGTGTGTGTGTGTGTCAGAAACAGTGCCGTAACTCCTCACTGCATGCACCAATCACTCCCACTTTTCACACAGGCATTGACCATATGAATATGGAGGGCGTAACAAAGCCCTTTTTTCGATTTGACACATTAATGATTATTAATAAATGTATTCGTCAATTACAAACGCACCCGGGCGGGGGGGGGCAAATATCTCACAACTCGTAAGGACTAGTTGCGAATGCAGTGAGCACTAACTATGAGACCCTGCAGATCATGTCTGTCTGTCTGTCTGTGTGTCTGTCTGTGTGTGTGTGTGTCTGTCCCGCTGTGACACCACCCGCCCGCCACCAGAGGGCGCAGCTGTAGCACACACAAACAACCACACACACACACACGAGCTGCGTTCGCTTCCCGCGTTTGCGCGTCTTACTTGTAATAATAATTAATACCAGTTTCTATCGGAGCCGGTGTGTTGTGCGAGAATAGCTATTGGACAAATGGACATGAATGGAGTAAAATGGCTACAAATATACAGGAGTGGATGGATGTGTGTCTTTTTGGTACAGATGGACTGTTTGAGACTTGCACACACAGGTGCCCTTAGGGTTCCGTTCCACCTGCCCAGAGGTCAGGGCCATTCGTCAGGTCCTAATGATCCTCCAGGCTATCCGCTCTGACAGTCCTGTTAAAAGAGATTTAGGGGAGTACGCTCTGAGGACATGTTGAAGAACCCATGAGTACCGACAGAACCCATAAGGATCAGAGTACGCTCTGAGGACATGTTGAAGAACCCATGAGTACCGACAGAACCCATAAGGATCAGGGCCCGGTCCCACTTGACGACATTTGGCGACAATTTACAATTTAGGCATTTAGCAGACGCTCTTAATCCAGAGCGATTTACATTTAAGCAAGAACAAAAGCATGGGAATACATCACATAAAAGCATTTATCATGAAACATGCGTAAGCTAAGAAAGTAACAGTGGAATATCTATATAATGAAACTATACATACACTATACATATAAACTATACATATTTACTACTATGCTATACATATGTACTATGGCGTGCTATGACTATATACAATACAATTATACTTAATTAATTATACTTAATTATACTTAACTTATCACGACAAGTGATTTGAGTTCGCTGTCATTTCTCACAGAGATGTTTGATGTTGTAGCTGATACTGATCGATTTGATAAATCTATCTTGATAAATCTGGCTTAGATAGCATTTGACACAGACTTATAGCATGTTATGTAGACAGCACTATAATTGTATTGTATATAGTCATAGCACGCCATAGTACATATGTATAGCATAGTAGTAAATATGTATAGTTTATATGTATAGTGTATGTATAGTTTCATCATATAGATATTCCACTGTTACCTTCTTAGCTTACGCATGTTTCATGATAAATGCTTTTATGTGATGTATTCCCATTCTTTTGTTCTTGCTTAAATGTAAGTCGCTCTGGATTAAGAGCGTCTGATAAATGCCTAAATTGTAAATTGTAATTGTATCAAATCAAATCCTGTTCACTCCTGAAACTGAGCAATTAAAATGGAAAAGTGTGTCAGCAGGAAGCCTTATCCCTTCCAGCATCTCTCCAGTGAGGACAATGGCTGGACGTAAACGTTGACACAGTGTTGAAATGAGTCACGATGCAAAGTGTCTCTGACACATATTTGAACCCCGTGGAGATAATGTTTACAAGGTGTGTTGGGGGCAGGGGGGGGGGGGGGGGAGGGGGGGCAGGGTATTAGAGTACACATTTTGGTACTGAGGTCAGAGTGCAGACTTGCAGCTATTCGCTGCAAGTCGAGGCAAATCTCTGCATCCCACATCAGCCCTCCAGATGTAGACCCCAGCTTTTACAACAGAGCGCTACTTCTCCCCCCCCCCCCAGCTCTACCGTGAACATGTTCCACTAGCTCAAAATTCAGAGTTAAGGCCTTTTTTCAGACTGACGCGCCTATAATAGTAATTAATTTTCAATGAGAGGCGTGCGTTTAATTTGGACGTTGAGGGGCGATTACGCAGGCGTATTTTCACAGGCACGGCAACGTGAATGAAATTGTCGCACGCAAGCTCACACCCACACGAGACGAGACCTCTTCTCCACGCTACGTGTCCTGCGCTCCTCATGAGCAGACTTTGGGCAGACCTGCGTCTGAAAGGACCTTTTATGTTGTGAAATGGGTATACTGTATGTGTATCATTTTTATGATCTATAAGTACAATGATCGTTATCAGTAACTCACACAATGCATTTGGGGTATCAGCTGCCTACTAGTATCAATCATTTTGTAAGACTATAGGGACCAGGACCACCTTTTTTTATCCAAGTGATGGATATTTCATCTTGAAGTTAAACTTGATTGTGCCATTCTGCAACGTGTGCACAGTGCACAGTCTGCACACACACATCAGCACTGTCGGGAAAGGGGGAAACCGTGTATGTCCAAAATCCTTCTTTTTCGTTCATTAGTTTTGATGGATTGAAAATGGTGGGCCCTAATGTAATGCTTTATGGTGTTGTCCACTCACAGTTAACAGTTGTTGTATTGAGTTGTACTTGAAATGTACTGTAATTCTGCAAACTGTTAATACAATCAATCAATCAATCAATTTCAGGAATTGAAAACAGAATCTGTGTTCCAATGTGGATCCAATATAATTATTATTTTGTCATAATCTTTCATTCATAAAACCCACAGTCACACTGTTCTGGCTATGCCACCATAGCCATGTCACCATTGTGAAAATATGCAAACATACAGAAAATAGCCTACCTAAGGTCCATCCAGTGGGTGTATTTTCACTAATTACGACTTGTGTGTCACTATCATCATACAGTATGACATAATGGAGATACTGACTGTTGCCCGACAGCAACAGCATTTACAGTAGTTGGTATATATATATCAACATTTCATGTGTTACCGTTAGCTGGTTGACTGTGTCTTAGCAATGACAGATCTAGGAACTAGATCACAGAAAGATAAAAAAAGATAAGTGCTATGTAACTAAGTGTGTGAGCCTGCCAGCCTGGGTAGCATTAGGCGGTTCTGTAAGCCTCACTGTGTGTTAAACACGGAGCAGGCATGGAGAGGCTTTTGAAGTGGGACGGCGTCCTCTGTACTTGTACCACCATCCCACATGAGTGTGTTTCGCTCTCGTCTTATTGGCAGCGTTTAACCCATTCTGACCCGAGATCAGATTCATACGAGGTTTCCGCCGGACACACACTGGTCTGATGAACCCATTCTGACCTGAGATCAGATTCTAAAAATGTCAGTCGCTCTTCGATTTTTCAAAAATAGCAGACCTACAAGCTCGTATCGCGCCACTCGGTGGCGCGATATGAGCTTGTAGATCTGCTATTTTTCAATAGCTAAAGCATAACATGATGCGGACACCAAAATGGGTGCCCGGTCAGAATGGGTTAATCTGTCATCTTCAATCTTCAGGCTTGAAATCATGCCCTCTTGGCTGGCCTGTAATTTCACATCATAGCCAAGCCTCATCTGAAGACGATGTATATACAGTAAAGGAGAAAACACTACCATGCTTCATCTACCATCACTACCTATCATGTTGGACATTCAGTCTGATCTGTACCCGTTCTGATCTGTACCCCCCCCCCCCCCCCCCCCCCTCTGAAAGAATATATATATTCAAAGATTTGTGGCACATTTCCACGATTTTTCAAAACTATAGCAGATCTACAAGCTCTAATGCTTAACCCATTCTGAACGGGCACCCATTTTGGTATCAGCATCATGTTATGCTTTAGCTATTTAAAAATAGCAGATCTACAAGCTCATATCGCGCCACCGAGTGGCGCGATACGAGCTTGTAGGTCTGCTATTTTTTTTTTAATCGAAGAGCGACTGACATTTCTAGAATCTGATCTCAGGTCAGAATGGGTTAATCAGACCAGTGTGTGTCCAGTGGAAACCTCGTGTGAATCTGATCTCAGGTCAGAATGGGTTAAAACACCAAAAGGGGTTCCTGCCCAGAATGGGTTAATTGAAACCACATGTGAGATTGAGACAGTGGCCTCGGTAGTCGGTACAGCTATAGTGTTGACCGATACTTATCGTACACAGATCAAGCAGCTCTCTGTTGACCCATACTTATCGTACACAGATCAAGCAGATCTGTGTTGACCGATACTTATCGTACACAGATCAAGCAGCTCTCTGTTGACCCATACTTATCGTACACAGATCAAGCAGCTCTCTGTTGACCCATACTTATCGTACACAGATCAAGCAGCTCTCTGTTGACCCATACTTATCGTACACAGATCAAGCAGCTCTCTGTTGACCCATACTTATCGTACACAGATCAAGCAGCTCTCTGTTGACCCATACTTATCGTACACAGATCAAGCAGCTCTCTGTTGACCGATACTTATCGTATACAGATCAAGCAGCTCTCTGTTGACCCATACTTATCGTATACAGATCAAGCAGCTCTCTGTTGACCCATACTTATCGTATACAGATCAAGCAGATCTCTGTTGACCGATACTTATCGTATACAGATCAAGCAGCTCTCTGTTGACCCATACTTATCGTATACAGATCAAGCAGCTCTCTGTTGACCGATACTTATCGTACACAGATCAAGCAGCTCTGTGTTGACCGATACTTATCGTACACAGATCAAGCAGCTCTCTGTTGACCCATACTTATCGTACACAGATCAAGCAGCTCTCTGTTGACCCATACTTATCGTACACAGATCAAGCAGCTCTCTGTTGACCCATACTTATCGTACACAGATCAAGCAGATCTCTGTTGACCCATTCTTATCGTACACAGATCAAGCAGATCTCTGTTGACCCATACTTATCGTACACAGATCAAGCAGATCTCTGTTGACCCATACTTATCGTACACAGATCAAGCAGATCTGTGTTGACCGATACTTATCGTACACAGATCAAGCAGCTCTCTGTTGACCCATACTTATCGTACACAGATCAAGCAGCTCTCTGTTGACCCATACTTATCGTACACAGATCAAGCAGCTCTCTGTTGACCCATACTTATCGTACACAGATCAAGCAGCTCTCTGTTGACCCATACTTATCGTATACAGATCAAGCAGCTCTCTGTTGACCCATACTTATCGTATACAGATCAAGCAGATCTCTGTTGACCGATACTTATCGTATACAGATCAAGCAGCTCTCTGTTGACCCATACTTATCGTACACAGATCAAGCAGCTCTCTGTTGACCGATACTTATCGTATACAGATCAAGCAGCTCTCTGTTGACCCATACTTATCGTATACAGATCAAGCAGCTCTCTGTTGACCCATACTTATCGTATACAGATCAAGCAGCTCTCTGTTGACCCATACTTATCGTATACAGATCAAGCAGCTCTCTGTTGACCCATACTTATCGTATACAGATCAAGCAGATCTCTGTTGACCGATACTTATCGTATACAGATCAAGCAGCTCTCTGTTGACCCATACTTATCGTATACAGATCAAGCAGCTCTCTGTTGACCGATACTTATCGTACACAGATCAAGCAGCTCTCTGTTGACCCATACTTATCGTACACAGATCAAGCAGATCTGTGTTGACCGATACTTATCGTACACAGATCAAGCAGCTCTCTGTTGACCCATACTTATCGTACACAGATCAAGCAGCTCTCTGTTGACCCATACTTATCGTACACAGATCAAGCAGCTCTCTGTTGACCCATACTTATCGTACACAGATCAAGCAGATCTCTGTTGACCCATTCTTATCGTACACAGATCAAGCAGCTCTCTGTTGACCGATGCTTATCGTACACAGATCAAGCAGCTCTGTCGCAGCGTGTATATTTGCGATGGGACTTTAGAGCAGTTTATTTGCGCACGGCTTTCCCTCTTAAGCACAACACGGCATACCTACGAAAGCCTCGCAGAGGTTTCTTCCCCCACCCCCCCCCCCCCCCCACTGCCCGCCCGGCCATGGCAAGAAGAAACACCACATGGATGGAACTATACAGTAGGTTGATGTCGTGGTGGTGGTTCATATTGGCCAAGAAGAAACACCACATGGATGGAACTATACAGTAGGTTGATGTCGTGGTGGTGGTTCATATTGGCCAAGAAGAAACACCACATGGATGGAACTATACAGTAGGTTGATGTCGTGGTGGTGGTTCATATTAGCCAAGAAGAAACACCACATGGATGGAACTATACAGTAGGTTGATGTCGTGGTGGTGGTTCATATTGGCCAAGAAGAAACACCACATGGATGGAACTATACAGTAGGTTGATGTCGTGGTGGTGGTTCATATTAGCCATTGATCCCAATGTTTTAACGGCCTTGTGGTTCCTCTGCTTGCAACTCCCACCGCTTTGATTTAAGCCATTCTGGGCGGCGGGAACCCCTTTTGGTGTTCTAAGCATTATGTTATATTAGCTATTGAAAAATAGCAGATCTATAAGCTCATAGCGTGGCACCGAGTGGCGTGCTAGCTATGGTGCTAGCTAGGTCTGCAAAAAAAAAAGATATCGTGAAAATGTGAATATATATAAAGTTTCAGTTAGCGGATCGCTGCGTGCACTTGTTTTTCTGTTAGGAAGAGTCATATTATGTGATTACATGAGTCAGTACAACTTCTGCTAGCTATTTTCGATGGCTCTGGAGTTCTATTTTCATGAATAGACCCCCCCCCCCCCCCATCTCCTCAACCATAACCCGTTTGGGGGAGCTCACTTCAGCCGCAACTTGCGCAGCTACGTTCCCCATGGGGGGGGTCTACGTTCGGGGGTCTACGTTCCCCATGGGGGGGGTCTACGTTCCCCATGGGGGGGGTCTACGTTCCCCATGGGGGGGGGTCTACGTTCGGGGGTCTACGTTCCCCATGGGGGGGGTCTACGTTCGGGGGTCTACGTTCGGGGGTCTACGTTCCCCATGGCAGCTCAAAACCTAGGCTAAGGACACGACCATTTCATCCGATCATAGACCTGATGTCATTTTATTATTATTATTATTATTATTCTCCTGCTTGGCCACTGTGTGCCTGCCCTGGAATGACTTCAGATGTATTTCCACACAGTACATATTTGTCAATTTGAGAACGGATGAGAAGGGAACCCCCTTTTGGTGTTTTAAGCATTATGTTATACTTGTACTGTAGGTCTGCTATTTTTTTTTTTTATCGTGACAATGTGGCGCAAATCGTTGAATATATATTCTTTCAGAGCGAATGTTTTTTTTTTAACTCAAATCTTTGCTTCAGGGGAGTCGACGTATTTTAATTACATATATTTTTAGGGTGGACCTTGACATGAAAATGCTTGAGAACGACTGACATACAGTAGAAACATGAGTTTTTCATGATTTAGAAGGCATTTGTGTAGAATGGTCCTCGGTCAGGTCTACACGGGTTAAATATGGTACAGCACAAGCCTTGAACACATCTCCATCAGACTGAGCGCTGTATAGAAGCATCCCTGTGTTCCTCTCCAGAGCAGGCGGAAAGGCCACTGCAGTGGGTTTTGGCAGGCAGCTGTGTGTGTGTGTGTGTGTGTGTGTGTGTGTGTTTGTGTCTGCGGAGGGAGGGAGGGAGGGAGGGAGGGAGGGTGTGTCTATAGAAGCCATGCAGGGTGTGTCCCCTGTTGTCCCCTGTATGGTGTCACCATGGTTCCAGGGTAGGGTGATCAGTGAATGATCAGAGAACGTGAATATCACCACTGTGACCTGCACCTCATTGTGTCTAGGCTAGTCTGGAGGATAGCGGTAGACTTTTGTTTCCAAGAAGCTGTAGTGAGTGTGCTCATGCATCCGCTGTAGCCATGTGGATCGCGTTGACCTGGATGCTGGGATTCCTTTGGCTGCAGACATCTCTCCATATGGGATTGGCTGTGGGAGGACAATGGACAGACAATCATATGGTATGTTGACCCATTCTGGACGGGAACCCCCGGGACCCTTTTGGTGTTTTAAAGCATTGTTATACTGTAGCTATTGGAAAATAGCAGATCTACAATCACTCTGTGCCGCGCTACGAGCTTGTAGATAGGCTTTTCTTTTTTTTTTGGTGAAAATGTGGTGGAAATCTTTGAATATATATTATTTCAGAGCGATCGTTTTTAAGTCAAATCTTTGCTTCTGGAGGGGTCCCTGGTACTATATATTTTCAGATGGGGGGTCTTTTTGGGGTCCTTGACATGAAAAAGTTTGACAACCACTGACATTTTTCAGAAAACTGTCAGGATTTAGAAGGCATTTGTAGAATCGTCCTCAGTTCTAAATGGGTTAAGAGATGGAATGGACCATGGTGTTTCTATGTTGTCTGTGGTTGTAAAAAATGAATAATAATAATAAATAATAAATGCTGGGATGCTGATTGAGATTGGAATAAAATATAAGAAATGGATCATTCAGGCTGACATGCATCCCAGGGGGATACTGTGTGTTTCTATGGATTCTCTGATTAGGACATGGTTAACGTCCAACGTGTATCCTAAAATGACACTCTTGTTCTTCCCATACTGTCTGTAGGCTACAGTGAGAGTTCATTGGACTCATTAGTTCTGTCATGGTTCTTCTGTGTTGCAGCCAGTTTGTAAACGCCCTCTATTCATTGAGGCCCCTTTAAATAGATCCATATGAAGCCATGCTTCTCTTCGCCAGCACACATGGGCACTTCTGGAGTCATACTGTACGCTGCCTGATGATTTTAAAGGGTGTGCGATGATTTTAAAGGGCGTGTGAAATGGGATTTGAATGGAAAGCTTGGCATTAAAAATAAACTGTCCATCCTCAGCAAAACAACAATGTAAGCACAAGATGCATGTTTTGTCATCCACCAACCATATAGCGGGGGACATCCCTGTTTTTTTTTTTTTTTATATATATTTATATATATTTGGGCCTTATTTGATTTTGTACACTGTACAGTAAGCTGACAGGAGAAAGATGGGGTGTGACATGTGCAGCAAAGGTCGTCAGGATCTGGAGTCGAACCCGCGACACGCTGTCAGGCTGTATTAGCAGCCTATAGGTGCCCTGACCGGTAGGCCGACCCAGGCCTTTTAGATAGAGTAGCACCCTCAAGCTGACATGCAGGTAAAAAGATAGAGTAGCACCCTCAAGCTGACATGCAGGTAAAATATAGAGTAGATAGAGTAGATTAAAGATAGAGTAGATTAGATAGAGTAGATTAGATAGAGTAGCACCCTCAAGCTGACATGCAGGTAGAAATCCACCATTGGCTGCTGACTGTGAACGGAAATCTGTTTAACACAGATTGCACTCACATCATTTTGACATATCATGATTCATGCGTAAACACAGCTGAAGGTAATAACGTTAATTAATTTGGCCCATAGCATTTATTTGGGCATAACCCATTTGTGCTGACGGCAGTACCTCAGAAACACAGACAGACACCGCCACAACTTCAACTTAAGAGATATTTGATGGGCCTGGGCCGTGGCTCAGCGGTCCAGGCACCTTGGCTGCTAATCCAGCCTGGCAGTGAGCCGCGGGTTCGACTCCCGATCCCAACGGCCTACTGTCTGTCCCTCCATAAAAATATAAAATAAAGGCGAAAGCCACAAAAGAAAACATTGAAAAAATATATATATATATATATTTGATAATACTGTATCTTTTGTACAAGATCCCAACATTTAGCAGTTAAAAAAATAGTCATTATAGAGAAAACAGAAGGAAACACAACTAAAGTCGAATAACAAGGTATAAGGTGCATGGTTAAAATAGAAAATAAAAATGAGGCATAAAGTCTGTCTCTTGTGAAAATAGACAACACTATAGTTTATTTTCCAAGTCAAACACCATCTTAGCTTTGTGCATAGAGATGACGCTGGTTCAGCAGTGCAATGGAGTGTACAGTCATTCATAGTATCATGTCAACTCATAAATGCCGTATTTCACCAAGACTGACATGGTGACAGCGCTTGTACAGCAGCCTGATGGTCTGCTGTCGTAACAATAACCGCATTGACGTGTAGACCTTCAGGAACATGCTGCTGATGACTTTTGACCCACATGGCTGTCCTCCCTCCCCTCTGTCATTTCCTCCCTCTCCTCCATGGCTGTCCTCCCTCCCCTCTCTGTCATTTCCTCCCTCTCCTCCAACCATCTCTCCTCTCGTGTCATCCAGCGAAGCCCAGGGTGCTTCCTCAAAGCCTCCCTCCTCATTATGGAGCCTCAGATGATGGAATGTGTTTGCCCAGCTGTGGTTTAAGGCACATTCTTCAACAGAGATCATTTCCTTTACCCAGACACAAAGGTTGCATAATTTATTGAAGCCCCCTAACACTGTCTCTCAGCGTTGCAGTTCTTCGGCCTTGTGTGTTTTAGTGTGCTTCAAACGTCATCCTGTAGTGCGGTCACGTCGGCCCTGCTGCCAGCGTATTGTATTTAAACGTCATCCTGTAGTGTGGTCACATCGGCCCTGCTGCCAGCGTATTGTATTTAAACGTCATCCTGTAGTGCGGTCACGTCGGCCCTGCTGCCAGCGTATTGTATTTAAACGTCATCCTGTAGTGCGGTCACGTCGGCCCTGCTGCCAGCGTATTGTATTTAAACGTCATCCTGTAGTGCGGTCACGTCGGCGCTGCTGCCAGCGTATTGTATTTAAACGTCATCCTGTAGTGCGGTCACGTCGGCCCTGCTGCCAGCGTATTGTATTTAAACGTCATCCTGTAGTGCGGTCACGTCGGCCCTGCTGCCAGCGTATTGTATTTAAACGTCATCCTGTAGTGCGGTCACGTCGGCCCTGCTGCCAGCGTATTGTATTTAAACGTCATCCTGTAGTGCGGTCACGTCGGCCCTGCTGCCAGCGTATTGTATTTAAACGTCATCCTGTAGTGCGGTCACGTCGGCCCTGCTGCCAGCGTATTGTATTCAAACGTCATCCTGTAGTGCGGTCACATCGGCCCTGCTGCCAGCGTATTGTATTTAAACGTCATCCTGTAGTGTGGTCACATCGGCCCTGCTGCCAGCGTATTGTATTCAAACGTCATCCTGTAGTGCGGTCACGTTGGCCCTGCTGCCAGCGTATTGTATTTAAACGTCATCCTGTAGTGCGGTCACGTCGGCCCTGCTGCCAGCGTATTGTATTTAAACGTCATCCTGTAGTGTGGTCACGTCGGCGCTGCTGCCAGCGTATTGTATTTAAACGTCATCCTGTAGTGTGGTCACGTCGGCGCTGCTGCCAGCGTATTGTATTCAAACGTCATCCTGTAGTGCGGTCACGTCGGCCCTGCTGCCAGCGTATTGTATTTAAACGTCATCCTGTAGTGTGGTCACGTCGGCGCTGCTGCCAGCGTATTGTATTTAAACGTCATCCTGTAGTGTGGTCACGTCGGCCCTGCTGCCAGCGTATTGTATTCAAACGTCATCCTGCAGTGCGGTCACGTCGGCCCTGCTGCCAGCGTATTGTATTTAAACGTCATCCTGTATAGTGTGGTCACGTTGGCCCTGCTGCCAGCGTATTGTATTCAAACGTCATCCTGCAGTGCGGTCACATCGGCCCTGCTGCCAGCGTATTGTATTTAAACGTCATCCTGTAGTGCGGTCACGTCGGCCCTGCTGCCAGCGTATTGTATTTAAACGTCATCCTGTAGTGTGGTCACGTTGGCCCTGCTGCCAGCGTATTGTATTCAAACGTCATCCTGTAGTGCGGTCACGTCGGCCCTGCTGCCAGCGTATTGTATTTAAACGTCATCCTGTATAGTGTGGTCACGTTGGCCCTGCTGCCAGCGTATTGTATTTAAACGTCATCCTGTAGTGTGGTCACGTTGGCCCTGCTGCCAGCGTATTGTATTTAAACGTCATCCTGTAGTGCGGTCACGTCGGCCCTGCTGCCAGCGTATTGTATTTAAACGTCATCCTGTAGTGCGGTCACATCGGCCCTGCTGCCAGCGTATTGTATTTAAACGTCATCCTGTAGTGCGGTCACATCGGCCCTGCTGCCAGCGTATTGTATTTAAACGTCATCCTGTAGTGCGGTCACGTCGGCCCTGCTGCCAGCGTATTGTATTTAAACGTCATCCTGTAGTGTGGTCACGTCGGCCCTGTTGCCAGCGTATTGTATTTAAACGTCATCCTGTAGTGCGGTCACGTTGGCCCTGCTGCCAGCGTATTGTATTCAAACGTCATCCTGTAGTGCGGTCACGTCGGCCCTGCTGCCAGCGTATTGTATTTAAACGTCATCCTGTAGTGCGGTCACGTCGGCCCTGCTGCCAGCGTATTGTATTTAAACGTCATCCTGTATAGTGTGGTCACGTCGGCCCTGCTGCCAGCGTATTGTATTTAAACGTCATCCTGTAGTGCGGTCACGTCGGCCCTGCTGCCAGCGTATTGTATTTAAACGTCATCCTGTAGTGTGGTCACGTTGGCCCTGCTGCCAGCGTATTGTATTTAAACGTCATCCTGTAGTGCGGTCACGTCGGCCCTGCTGCCAGCGTATTGTATTTAAACGTCATCCTGTAGTGCGGTCACGTCGGCCCTGCTGTCAGCGTATTGTATTTAAACGTCATCCTGTAGTGCGGTCACGTCGGCCCTGCTGCCAGCGTATTGTATTTAAACGTCATCCTGTAGTGTGGTCACGTCGTCCCTGCTGCCAGCGTATTGTATTTAAACGTCATCCTGTAGTGTGGTCACGTCGGCCCTGCTGCCAGCGTATTGTATCCAAACGTCATCCTGTAGTGTGGTCACGTCGGCCTTGCTGCCAGCGTATTGTATTTAAACGTCATCCTGTAGTGCGGTCACGTCGGCCCTGCTGCCAGCGTATTGTATTTAAACGTCATCCTGTAGTGCGGTCACGTCGGCCCTGCTGCCAGCGTATTGTATTTAAACGTCATCCTGTATAGTGTGGTCACGTCGGCCTTGCTGCCAGCGTATTGTATTTAAAAGTCATCCTGTAGTGCGGTCACGTTGGCCCTGCTGCCAGCGTATTGTATTTAAACGTCATCCTGTAGTGTGGTCACGTCGGCGCTGCTGCCAGCGTATTGTATTTAAACGTCATCCTGTAGTGCGGTCACGTCGGCCCTGCTGCCAGCGTATTGTATTTAAACGTCATCCTGTAGTGTGGTCACGTCGGCCCTGCTGCCAGCGTATTGTATTTAAACGTCATCCTGTAGTGCGGTCACGTCGGCCCTGCTGCCAGCGTATTGTATTTAAACGTCATCCTGTAGTGCGGTCACGTCGGCCCTGCTGCCAGCGTATTGTATTTAAACGTCATCCTGTATAGTGTGGTCACGTAGGCCCTGCTGCCAGCGTATTGTATTTAAACGTCATCCTGTAGTGCGGTCACGTCGGCCATTGTCGGGTGGAAACCTTACGATGTCCAAAACTGTTTTCAGAAAAAAACAAACGATAAACTTTGTTCCAATGCATCCAAATGTACTGTATTCTGTCACAAGCTCTTGTGTTAAATACTTTTCATTGGTTGAATATTTATTAGGGTTGTCAAAAAATAACTGAGTTAGTTAATTTGTGAAATTAATTAGATTAACATTTTTAATGCATGCTTTATAGATGACCTGCCCCCTACTTCCCGTAATCCCATCCACTCTGCACTATAGTCATTTACCACAACAACATACAGAAAATCATGTGATATTTTGGACATAGTTCAAAAGGTGATCAATCATGGTTAATACATTTTAAGCTATGATTAATCTGATTACAATTTCTTTATCGTTTGACAGCCCTAATATTTATAGAACCCACACTCACTTCCACTCACTTTTACTTTCACAAAAATACACAATTATTTGCTACTTTTGTGTGACTCTGTACTGTAATGACAAAGTACTGTATAACACCATTTTTTTCAAAAGTTCATAAAAAGGAGATGCATGTTTTCCCCCCAGACAGCAGTAAAGTAATCAGTCAGGCATGTTAATTAATGTCCCAGGGTGACGACATTTTGTTTACGCTACGCTCCCCCTTCGCTGCAAAACCCCTGATTGATTCAAACTTCTTGAGGGTGTAGAAATGGACCCCTATAAGGGGCAAAATAATGTCACCGTGTAGAGTGTACGGTTCCATGTGTGTCGGCTACACATTCAACAGACAGGAAAAATGACTGTACTGTACTGGAATACCAAATAAGGTTCAGTGAATTCCAGCCTGCCTTGCAACAAGTCGGGACCTAAAGAAAGACCTTTTTCCCTGGCTTGTACAGTACGGTGTACAAACTGTACATGCCTCGTTCATGTTGTGCATGGTACGCTTCAGACCTGACGTTCTCTACTACTCATCATGCAATACTGTGTCCAGGCTATTGTATATTATAAATACAATTACAATCAATCATGTGCTGAAACCGGTAATGTGTTGTTTGTATCGCCAGACATTTAATCCTCTACAGGAGTGTGTGCGTGCGTGCGTGCGTGCATGCATGCATGCATGCATGCATGCATGCGTGGGTGTGTGTGTGCACATTTGATGATTTAGATTTATGGCTTTTCACAGCATTTACATTTACAGTGGCTGAAGGGAATGGGGGGAAAAGGCCTGCTATGGTCCCGTCGCAGAGATCAAAGCATCTGGTTCTACTACAGCCAGGCCCAGTGGTGTGAATAGGTTTTCAATGTAATGAGTCCCAGGATGCAGTGATGGTCTTTTAGATGAGTGCCATGCAGGAGTCATATTTGTCAAATATTTTTTTTTACAAATTGCAGCATTTAACTGTCATTTTATATGGTTATAATGTGGTTATATTCATGTAGAAAACAGAAGAAACGATCATAACTAAAGCTAGCAAAATATCACGTTTTTTTTCTTCTTTTTACTGTATAGTACAGTAGTGCATCCCATGGATGCAGAGGTGGTTGTTTTATTGCGTCCTTTAACTATAAACTGTGTTTTGGGATACAGAATGCACCCTATTTTAATCTCTGGCCATGCTGACCTACAGTATGTATGGTATAGGTTGTGGAACGGCGCTGGACCAAGTGAATGAACCCATTCTGACCTGAGATCAGATTCATACGAGGTTTCCGCCGGACACACACTGGTCTGATGAATCCATTCTGACCTGAGATCAGATTCTAAAAATGTCAGTCGTTCTTCGATTCTTCAAAAATAGCAGACCTACAAGCTCGTATCGCGCCACTCGGTGGCGCGATACGAGCTTGTAGATCTGCTATTTTTCAATAGCTAAAGCACGACATGATGCCAACACCAAAATGGGTGCCCGGTCAGAATGGGTTAATATGTGATAACCCTTCCACAGTAGTAGCATTTTCATATTTTAAAATGTTTGCACATTTTCCTATATAATGCCTCATTTGCATAGTTAAAAATTAAAACTCGTAATACAATAAATCATTGTCTACGTGTAAATAATCAACTGGGCAAGTTTCATGGTGACAACAATCTAATATAGGTATGGTTTTTCCCCCACTCAATTCATAATTAACATTCCAATTTTGGAGCTCTGGCTCATGGACTAAGAACCAAAGAAAACAAAACATAGATGAACAAAGTAAATTACTGGTAATAATAAAGGAACCTTACATAGTGATCAACATCAATTAAAACGGGTACAGTTGATATTTACCAACGTTGATATATCAAGTTGAAAGTGATATAGAGAAGGAAGAGAGCTGTGCTTTAGTGAAGTCTGTAAGGTGTTCCCTGCAGTGTGTGGGGCAGCACACTGTGTAAGGTGTTCCCTGCAGTGTGTGGGGCAGCACACTGTCTGTAAGGTGTTCCCTGCAGTGTGTGGGGCAGCACACTGTGTAAGGTGTTCCCTGCAGTGTGTGGGGCAGCACACAGTCTGTAAGGTGTTCCCTGCAGTGTGTGGGGCAGCACACTGTCTGTAAGGTGTTCCCTGCAGTGTGTGGGGCAGCACACTGTCTGTAAGGTGTTCCCTGCAGTGTGTGGGGCAGCACACTGTCTGTAAGGTGTTCCCTGCAGTGTGTGGGGCAGCACACTGTCTGTAAGGTGTTCCCTGCAGTGTGTGGGGCAGCACACAGTCTGTAAGGTGTCCCCTGCAGTGTGTGGGGCAGCACACAGTCTGTAAGGTGTTCCCTGCAGTGTGTGGGGCAGCACACTGTCTGTAAGGTGTTCCCTGCAGTGTGTGGGGCAGCACACTGTCTGTAAGGTGTTCCCTGCAGTGTGTGGGGCAGCACACTGTCTGTAAGGTGTTCCCTGCAGTGTGTGGGGCAGCACACTGTCTGTAAGGTGTTCCCTGCAGTGTGTGGGGCAGCACACTGTGTAAGGTGTTCCCTGCAGTGTGTGGGGCAGCACACTGTGTAAGGTGTTCCCTGCAGTGTGTGGGGCAGCACACTGTCTGTAAGGTGTTCCCTGCAGTGTGTGGGGCAGCACACTGTCTGTAAGGTGTTCCCTGCAGTGTGTGGGGCAGCACACTGTCTGTAAGGTGTTCCCTGCAGTGTGTGGGGCAGCACACTGTCTGTAAGGTGTTCCCTGCAGTGTGTGGGGCAGCACACTGTCTGTAAGGTGTTCCCTGCAGTGTGTGGGGCAGCACACTGTGTAAGGTGTTCCCTGCAGTGTGTGGGGCAGCACACTGTCTCTAAGGTGTTCCCTACAGTGTGTGGGGCAGCACACTGTCTGTAAGGTGTTCCCTGCAGTGTGTGGGGCAGCACACTGTCTGTAAGGTGTTCCCTGCAGTGTGTGGGGCAGCACACTGTCTCTAAGGTGTTCCCTACAGTGTGTGGGGCAGCACACTGTCTGTAAGGTGTTCCCTGCAGTGTGTGGGGCAGCACACTGTAAGGTGTTCCCTGCAGTGTGTGGGGCAGCACACTGTCTGTAAGGTGTTCCCTGCAGTGTGTGGGGCAGCACACTGTCTGTAAGGTGTTCCCTGCAGTGTGTGGGGCAGCACACTGTCTGTAAGGTGTTCCCTGCAGTGTGTGGGGCAGCACACTGTCTGTAAGGTGTTCCCTGCAGTGTGTGGGGCAGCACACTGTGTAAGGTGTTCCCTGCAGTGTGTGGGGCAGCACACTGTCTGTAAGGTGTTCCCTGCAGTGTGTGGGGCAGCACACTGTCTGTAAGGTGTTCCCTGCAGTGTGTGGGGCAGCACACAGTCTGTAAGGTGTTCCCTGCAGTGTGTGGGGCAGCACACTGTCTGTAAGGTGTTCCCTGCAGTGTGTGGGGCAGCACACTGTCTGTAAGGTGTTCCCTGCAGTGTGTGGGGCAGCACACAGTCTGTAAGGTGTTCCCTGCAGTGTGTGGGGCAGCACACTGTCTGTAAGGTGTTCCCTGCAGTGTGTGGGGCAGCACACTGTCTGTAAGGTGTTCCCTGCAGTGTGTGGGGCAGCACACTGTCTGTAAGGTGTTCCCTGCAGTGTGTGGGGCAGCACACAGTGTAAGGTGTTCCCTGCAGTGTGTGGGGCAGCACACTGTCTGTAAGGTGTTCCCTGCAGTGTGTGGGGCAGCACACAGTGTAAGGTGTTCCCTGCAGTGTGTGGGGCAGCACACTGTCTGTAAGGTGTTCCCTGCAGTGTGTGGGGCAGCACACTGTGTAAGGTGTTCCCTGCAGTGTGTGGGGCAGCACACTGTCTGTAAGGTGTTCCCTGCAGTGTGTGGGGCAGCACACAGTCTGTAAGGTGTTCCCTGCAGTGTGTGGGGCAGCACACTGTCTGTAAGGTGTTCCCTGCAGTGTGTGGGGCAGCACACTGTCTGTAAGGTGTTCCCTGCAGTGTGTGGGGCAGCACACAGTCTGTAAGGTGTTCCCTGCAGTGTGTGGGGCAGCACACTGTAAGGTGTTCCCTGCAGTGTGTGGGGCAGCACACTGTCTGTAAGGTGTTCCCTGCAGTGTGTGGGGCAGCACACTGTCTGTAAGGTGTTCCCTGCAGTGTGTGGGGCAGCACACTGTCTGTAAGGTGTTCCCTGCAGTGTGTGGGGCAGCACACTGTCTGTAAGGTGTTCCCTGCAGTGTGTGGGGCAGCTCACAGTCTGTAAGGTGTTCCCTGCAGTGTGTGGGGCAGCACACTGTCTGTAAGGTGTTCCCTGCAGTGTGTGGGGCAGCACACTGTCTGTAAGGTGTTCCCTGCAGTGTGTGGGGCAGCTCACTGTCTGTAAGGTGTTCCCTGCAGTGTGTGGGGCAGCACACTGTCTGTAAGGTGTTCCCTGCAGTGTGTGGGGCAGCACACTGTGTAAGGTGTTCCCTGCAGTGTGTGGGGCAGCACACTGTCTGTAAGGTGTTCCCTGCAGTGTGTGGGGCAGCACACTGTCTGTAAGGTGTTCCCTGCAGTGTGTGGGGCAGCACACTGTCTGTAAGGTGTTCCCTGCAGTGTGTGGGGCAGCACACTGTCTGTAAGGTGTTCCCTGCAGTGTGTGGGGCAGCACACTGTCTGTAAGGTGTTCCCTGCAGTGTGTGGGGCAGCACACTGTCTGTAAGGTGTTCCCTGCAGTGTGTGGGGCAGCACACTGTCTGTAAGGTGTTCCCTGCAGTGTGTGGGGCAGCACACTGTGTAAGGTGTTCCCTGCAGTGTGTGGGGCAGCACACTGTCTGTAAGGTGTTCCCTGCAGTGTGTGGGGCAGCACACAGTCTGTAAGGTGTTCCCTGCAGTGTGTGGGGCAGCACACTGTCTGTAAGGTGTTCCCTGCAGTGTGTGGGGCAGCACACTGTCTGTAAGGTGTTCCCTGCAGTGTGTGGGGCAGCACACTGTCTGTAAGGCGTTCCCTGCAGTGTGTGGGGCAGCACACTGTCTGTAAGGTGTTCCCTGCAGTGTGTGGGGCAGCACACAGTCTGTAAGGTGTTCCCTGCAGTGTGTGGGGCAGCACACTGTCTGTAAGGCGTTCCCTGCAGTGTGTGGGGCAGCACACTGTCTGTAAGGTGTTCCCTGCAGTGTGTGGGGCAGCACACAGTCTGTAAGGTGTTCCCTGCAGTGTGTGGGGCAGCACACTGTC